>NC_045700.1:54780125-55080669 GCF_009834535.1 Camelus ferus
GAAACTACCAAATTGGTTTTCAAAGTTGATGTATTATTTTGAATTCTGAACAGAAATATATGAAGGCTCAGGATTTTCATATCCTCATCCATACTAGTCACTGGTCTTTTGAATTATGGCCACTCTGATAAGAATGTAGTGATTCCTCATTATGCTTTTATGGTTTTAATTTGTGTTTCCCTAATGATTAATCTTTTCATGTGCTTATTAGATATTTGCATATCTTCTTTGGTGAATGTTTACTCAGATTGTTGCTGATTTTTAAACTGAATGTTTTCTTACTGACTTTTTAGAGTTCTTCATATATTCTGGATACAAGTCCTTTATCTGATATATGATTTGCAAATACTGTCTCATAGATTTGACTTGTCTTTTTATTTTCATTTTCTTCTTTGCTCTTGTTTTGAAGAACAAACTTTAACTTTGATGAAGTCCAACTTACCAATTTTTTTTACAGATTTTATTTTTGGTGTTGTATAGAACATTCCAAAGATTGTTGCCTAACCTAACATCCCAAAGATTTTTCTCTTATGCTTTCTTGTAGAAATATTATAGACTTACATTTATCTTATGATCCATTTTGAGCTAATTTTTGTGTATATGAGGTAAAGGTAAGCTTTTAATGTCAATTGGGGGCATATCGATAGGCATTGTCCTACGTTTGCTGAAACTACTATTCTTTCCCTATTGAATTGCCTGGCATCTTTGTCAAAAATTAATTGACCATACATTTAAAGGTTTACTTTGGTTTCATTGATCTATGTACTTATCTTTATGCCAATACCACATTGTCTTAATTACTGTAACTTCATAGTAAGTATTGAAGTCAGGTAATATAAGTCTAATTCATTTTTTTCTTTTCAAAATTGTTTTGGCTATTCTAGGACCCTTACATTTCTATATAAGCCTTAGGTTTGGGTTGTCAAGTTCTACAAAAATGGCTGCTTGGATTTTGACTTTTATATTGAATCTGTTGTGTTGAATTTGAGGTAAATTACCTTGTTAACAATTCATGAACATGATATATCTCTCCGTTTACTTGAATCTTTTTAAATTTCTCTCTGCAGTGTTTTCTAGTTTTCTTTACAAGTCTTGTACTTCTGTTAAATTTGTCCCTAGGAATTTTAGTCTTCTCAATAGTATTGTGAATGGAATTGTCTCAATTTCATAATTATGTTATTCGTTTCTAGTATATAGAAATAAAGTTAACATTTTTATCTTGCACTCTATGACCTTGCTAAACTTGTTTATTATTTCTGGTAGGTTTTTTTTTCTTTTGTAAATTTCTTAGGATATCTGTGTAATCCATCAGGTCATTTGTGAATAAGTGCAGTTTTACTTCTTCCCTTGCAATCTGATGGTTTTTTCTTTCTTTTTCTTTTCTTACTGCTCTGACTAGAACCTCAAGTACAATGCTGTGCTTGAAGTGGTAAAAGTTGACATCCTTGTCTTGTCTCTTATTTTAGGAAAGAAAACATTTAGTCTTTTGCCATTGAGTATGTGTTAGCGATAAGTTTTTTGTAGATGCCTTTTTGAGGTTTAGAAGTTCCTTTCTAATCCTTGTTTGCTGACAGATCTTTCTTTTTTTATCATATATTGTGATTTTTGTCTTTTATTCTATTGATATGACATATTGCATTAGTTGTTTTTTGGATGTTAAATCAATCTTGCATTCCTAGGATAAATCACACTTGCTTATGGTATATAATTCTTTTTATATATCGCTGGAGTCAGTTTACTAATATTTGGTTAAAGATTTTTGAATCAACGTCCAATACATAAAGGATATTGGTTTGCATCTTTCTTTTTTTTGTTACTTTTTTAGGGCTTCCATTTAGTGTCCTTTGCCTCAAAGTCTACCTTTTCAAAAAATAATAATGTCACACTATGACAATATTGTTTGTTTGTTTCCTTATCAATCTTATAGTAAATCAGGCCCTGCCTTATATTATCCTTTGCACTATCACAAAGACTTCAATTGTCCACCAGACTCAAACAAAGCAAAAGTCTTACCTAGCACAAAGCTGCACTAATGATTGTGCAAAGGATTCAAGAAGGGAGCCACATGCATCATTAAACTGCTGTCCGAGAGTGCCCAAGTCAGTCAGATGCTCGTTGCTAGGCAAACATCTGGGACCATTTGGGTTCAGAGAGCCAGAGCTAATTCTATCCAGGTGAGTTAGCACAGGGAAGCTGCTCAGTCTGGAGATCTCCTAGTTAGCTGTTAACTAGGAATACTGTGTGATTAAATGCAACTCTCTAGCAGAGCTTGGGGTAATCAATCTAAAATTCAGGCTTCTTTATTTTGAAAAAATTCAGTCAGATCAGATATATCCTGGTAGAAGGATTCTTTAGATGAGTACATAGAAGCCACAGGAAGAGCCTCATTTTTTAATGGATATTAAACTCTGTCAGTCATATAAGGAATTTTAGCTGAGGTCAAAGGACCTCAGGTGTCCCTGAGGCAGGAGAGACTGATTTCAGATCTGCCATTAACTCCTTCCTTCTCATACTCTTTCTGTATTACTTTGTTTTAGCTGTGTGTTTTGTACATTATATAATTGGCATTTGTTTTTTGTAAATTAATCTGAAGGCTATTTTTTTTAAATATGCAGAGGCATGTAAGCCATTTTTATTTGCTGCTATTAACAGATATACTTAGCTTTATCTCTGTGATTTTGTTGTATGCATTCTCTTTTATGTGTCCTGGCAATTTCTTTTTTAATTTACAATGTTCTACTATTATACTTTGATCTTATTTTTAATTCTTCTGGAGAATACTGTTAAGGTTGTGTAGAATATATTTTAACTTTAAAAATAAATTAGGAACATTAGGAATGAAACTATACTTTATCACTTCATCTTTTATAAAAAGAAAGGTTTTAACCCAACCCTCCTCAGGATAAGAAATGTTGAAAAAAGATAAACTTAATTTTCGCAGACGGGATTAAGGAATTCTTTATAGAAGAAGCAGCATGTAAGTTGGGCCTTGAACAATAGGTAGAATACAAGTAAGATGGAGGGGCCCCTAAATTAGGAAGCCCACCAAAGTGTGGGTCCTTGCTGTTGGCTGTGAAAGAACTCATGCAGCAGAGGCGGAGGGATGAAGTGAACAGCTGCTTTGTTGCTCAGAAGGGGAAACGGAAGGAAGGTGCTTAAGCAGGGAGAAGGAAAGAAAAGCGCTAGAGTGGGGAAGGGAAGTACTCCAGTGGGGAGCCGTCAGCAAAGATGGCCGGGTAGAGTTGTTACTGGGAGGAGGGAAATAAGAATTACCTCGGTTCTTAGTCACCCCCCCCCAAAAGACGAGAGACAGAAAATGTGATGTAAACAAGGTTTTATTAATAAAGTAAAAAGGTAGTAAAATACAGAACACCCCTGAGAAGTGGGGGCAGGCCAATCCAAGAGAGGAAAAATGGTGTCGCTCCTTTGTTGTTCTGTTCTTATATCCTGGCTTAGGGGCGTTTTCATGATTGATTGATTGATTCGGGGCTCAGGTTCTTTGAGTGCTCAGGCGGATTGACAGCTCAGGTTCCTTGTGCTCTGGAATACCCATCCCCCATCCCCTTTTGGGCAGGTTCTTGCCTGTGAAGCACACGGAGAAACCTACCGGAGGGGGCTCAAACTGCAATGCTAATTACATTAGAATAAGCATTGAGTCAAGTTAGGCCAGGTCCTTCTCTTTACTATGCAGCATTTTGATTTTAGCCGGCTTCTTTGTTGGCCCTCATTTAGAGAAAGTAAAAGTTTCTGGAGTCCCTTATCCTGAGTACAGACGTACTGTTATTTTCTTGGTTGTTCCTTTCCCCTACCTGTCCCTCTGCCCAGTGCTCATTTCTATCTAACTGCCTAACAGAGTCAGCTCCAGCTGCAGCATTTTTTTTTTTTTTGTGGGCGGCTCGCACCATCATGTCCTTGTTCTGGGTGTCCTGGAGCCAATCACCTTGTCTTCTGTCCTAGTAAGGGCGTTTCTGGCTGTTGTCATGGCAGCCGTCAACTGTCCCCGGTGCTGAGGGGTGCGTCACTGAGCATGCTAATGCATTACAATGACCGTATAATCAGACTCAAGGTCCACTGGCAGTCAGACTCTCCATCGTCTTGGGCTTCATGGGTTCTAACCAGTTCTTGTTTCTCCTCCTCAGACTTCGATAAGAGTAATTGGTTTCTAGTTCAAGGGTATGATCCTAGGGATAACAGCCTTGGTTACAAGAAAGAAAGATGCTTTAATCAGAATGCCAGCAATCTGGTGGACCCAGTGTTCCCCCATAAAAATGTCTCTGAAGATTCTGCTCAGCCATAAACAAGAGGCAGGGGGTGGGGGACCTTAGTCCCCACAGAAGAACTTAAAGATGCTGTTATGTATATTCCTTGAGGAGGAACCAGGACCCTGCTCCAGGGCTGCACTATTGTTTCTTTCTTTCTTTCTTTTTCTTTTTTTTTTTGTTGGTGTTGGGGGTAGGTAATTACACTATTGTTTCTTAACTGTTTAACTCCCTAGTTTCTGCATTCCCTCCCTTCCCTGAATAGCAACTGTTTGAATCTGCCCTTTGGAACTCAGGGAAGGTCTAGGAGGCTGCTTGAAGCATATTTCTTAAAAAAGAGAAATGGGACGTAAGGGATTTATATCAGGGAGGGCCCACAGGGTCCTGCTCTCTTTCTGAGCCAAAGAGCAATATGTAACTGTTTGGCACTTTTTATCAATTATGTAAAATTACTCATTCCATAGATTATTTTAGGAGAATGGTTACCATTGACTATTTTACTATACAACTTTTGAATCAGAACCTGAATATAATACTCAGAACGAAAACCCTTCCAACAGCAGTTGGAAATGTTAGTTTTTGGTAACGAGTGAAGGTGGTTCTTTCTGAAACAGAGATATAGGTGCAGCTGTGGCAGACCTTTAGGGACTGGCACTCCCAACCCTGGCTCTGAAGTGCAGATACTGAAGAATTGGAGCATCTAGAGAGAGTGTAAAACACAGGACACATCCCACTTTTGAACAGAGAACATTTTGCTTCAGCCAAAGATATCAGTGCTATTATATATCTTCTTGGTAATCTACATTTTTATGATTCAATATAAAATATAAATCTGCTTGTGAAAGTATTGACTTTTTCTATGCTACCCAAAATGAAGCTGCCTTCTACATAGCAAGGCTTAATAAATGACTGTTGAATTGAGTGAATGCATGGATAAACAGAGTTGTCAGATATGGCCCTGAAGAGGTGAAATGTTTAATTTAGTATGTACATTCACTTTCCATTTTGTTAATAAGAAACTACAGACTGGAGCTGCAAGATAACCTTTACTGAGAGTGACGTTGCATACACAAACAACTGAAACCTCTTTACCAGGCTTGTAAAATGTTTTTATTTTACAACGAAATTTGATTTGTCCTGCCAAATTTGCATTGCTCCGCTCATTATTATCAATAGCATGCGCTGTCCTTTTTTACTCATTTCCATTTAAATCAGGGACTAAACTGTAACTTCTTCAATCATAGATTTTTTTATTTGTAAAGTCATGATGGTAGTGATAATTGTTGTTAGTAAATGAGAGTTTTGAAGCCTATAAATCAGGGCGCCAGACTCTGGGTCATGGTAATTTTAAGGCCCTGACAGGCTGCTTGGGAGATATCGTATTAGCCTTGGAGTTATCTGAAATTTTTGCATTTGCATTGAGCTTCTTGCCTTTCACATTTATTCTATACCTTTTCAGAGGTCCATGGTGAGTATTACTTTAGTCAATGCATACAGAAATATGCCACATAACTTTTTTTTCTCACTATAGCATCATGGCCAGAGGCAGTCTTCCTTTTAGAATCAATGCTGTTTCACAAATGACCAGATTAGGGAAGATATTTCATACACTTGTTGGTGGCTAAATTGGGACAAAACCCTATTATGCTAACTTCTAGGCCAACCTGTCTCCAGATTCAGTGGAACACAACAAACTCTGATATAAACACTGTGTTTGACTCAACCTCTGGGCCCGTAATTTATAGGTGTCATTAGTACAGTTGCACCAACAACCAGAACAGAACAATGGAGACATCATGTCTGAGTTATAGAGTCCCGGAACTCTGCCCAGCTAAGTACAGAGGCACCATCAGCTTCCATGGTTGAGTCTGAACTTAATTTGAATTCAACTTTTGGGCCAGAGACAATTCATTCAGAGGAAGAGGTAGCAAAGGATTTTTAAAGCCTTTTTTTTTCCATAGGCAATCCTTCAATTGCACTGAATGACTTATTTAGGAAAAACTTTTATATATATTATATGTGTGTATATATATTATATATATAATATATATAATGTGTATATATATATAGTCATGTGACAAATTCTTAAGCTTAGTGTGTACCCAGGAGAGATACTTTTATAGACAAAAGCACATATAATGTATGTCCCCTGTTTTCCTAAATGATAGCGTTTTTCTGGGCATACTCTCTCATCTGGAAAATGATTCTCAAGGATAAATATCAGGTAGAAGACACATTAGAAAAAAGAAAAATGATGTCTCAAAAATTCATTCTCACACAACTTAAATGGTAATTAAAAATACCTTGATCCAACTAGTAGGAGACTAGGATCCCCCAAAGCAAACTAAGGAAGAATTGAATTAAACTTACATGTGTTAAAACTTTATTATTCATACAGTGAAAGTAGCTGCTTAATATGACAAGTAGAAAAATTAAATTTTGGACATAATATTCAACAACTTTAAAATGATTATAATTTTTTTTGCATTGTTTCATTTTGCTTTCTAAAGAAAAAATGAGAAATGCAATTAATATAGTTTAACTCTGCAGGATAAATATTATTATTTAATGATGTATAAAAGAACTCCATTCTAACAGCTTCATGCTGGGCACAGAAATGAAAAAAAACAAATTTATGTTTATGTGAGTATGCATTTAGGACATCTACTTCTTTATTTTGAGCATGAGGACTCATTTAACCTTGTTACCTATCAACTGAATATTTTGGGAAGCATTATGCATGTCACATCTTTCTCAAAAGTCTAAATGCCATGCAGAATAAATGTAAGACATCAGGCTAAAATCTAAATGTATCCATTTACTGATGGCCCATTCCTTTTCCTCGCCTCACTAATTCTACAGATGTAAAGGATATGCCATAATAAATAATGATGCAGTTGGCATCACTGATTGAGTGCCTGCTATGGCCAAAATGCAGTCAGGACTCAGTGTTTCTGTACCTATTCTAGATGATCACATCCTCCAGAATTAAAAGTTCTGACTTCTGAGCCAGGCATTGTAAGTTTTCACAAGTCAAACTCTTTCAGTCTAATCTCCCACTCTACCCTTCATGATACTACTGAACAATACTTTTCTGTGTTGTGCTCTGACACCAAGACTTTCATTCCTTTGAGCTTTCCCTTGTGCTGCCCCTGACACCTGGAATGCTCTCCTTGTGCAATCTGCATATCGGATTTCTATTTCTCTGGAGTGTTTCCCACCCCCCCCCCAGTCAAAAGTAATATATTTGTATCTTTTTCATGGCATTTATTTTCCACTTGAATTACAGTAATTTTTGATCATGCTCTATCTTTTTATTAGATTGCAAATTTTGTGAAGCCATAGACCATGCATTAATTATTCTTGTGTCTTTTCCCATCACCTTGGAAAGTAATTAGGCTCCTGATAAATGTCTGTTAAAGAATATGTAGCACTATATTGGCGAACACATGAGAGTAACTAGCAAACTCTTGATGAATTCCTTCCTCTGTATAACTTGACTACTTTTTGGCCTTGAATGCATTCTTAGCTTAATTTCTTCCATATCTCAAAGTCTTCTTTAAAAATATTTTTAAAATATCTAGAATAATAAAGGGATTTATAAATGAAAAAAGCAATGCTGGTTCAAATGGGCAAAAAGAAACATCCAGATACAATGAATTAAAAGATGGAGAACAAATGCTTTGCAGGAAATTTTGAGTACATTATATACACATTGGTAAAGTAGGGTTAGTATTAACTTCCTGGAGCTTTTTGTGTATGTTCTAAGGATAATAATAATAGTGTTAAGAATCTTAAGATGACTTCAGGGTATTTGTTTAGTCTTTTGTAGTAGCTCTGTATATTATTGTTCTTACTTAGACCGTCCTGTAGTTCAGAAACAATACAATTTTCATTCATGAACAGAGTTATTATTAGTAGGCAGGTAAACAACTTTACATAATTTTCTCCATGTTTTAGAGTTTATTTTAAAACTGGTAGGTAGTGCAATGTAGTGGTTAAGAAGAGGAATAGATTACCTAGGTTCAAAGCTAGTTATGACCTTAAGCCAGATAATTAGCCTCTCTGATAGTTGTTTCAGCATATGTAAAATGAGCTCCTATCTTGGCATCTTGTGTGGTTTAAATAAGGTATTATATGTTGTTAAACTAAGACAACAAAACAGCCAGTTATTTTACCAGTGAAATGCGTTCATTAAAGGACAGCAAAGAATTACAATCTGGGACATGCAACTATGGCAAACCACATGCAAGTCTGGTGAAACAAAGGAGAGGAAACTCTTATAGAGGAGAAGGGGAAGTTGGGAGGGGCTGTTGTAAACAAAAAGCCCATTGGAGGAAACTGGGAGTTCATTGTATGATGGCTTTTCATTGGCTGAGTTGTAACAGTCTCTCATTGGCTGAGCTGTTGCCAGGCAAGGAGAAATTATTTCTTCCTTCTGCTGAAGGTAATAAAGTGGTGTCACTTGTCACTCCCTCTGGAAATGCAAGGTACATCTCTTCCTTTTGGGATTTGTATTCTCCTTGAGTGGTACAGGCATGAGAGTTCCCCCTTCTGGCCTCCCAACCCCATTTTAATGAGGTTTCCCTTTATTAATTTTCACAATGTAAAGCAGATAGTGTTTATTAGTACTATTCTTGACTTCTTTCCTCAATTCAGTGCACGGGTGCAGTTATCAATAATGCCATTTATTAAATAGGGAAACAGCTTCCCATTGCAATTTGTTGTGCATGTTTGTTTCTTTTGTTCCTTTTTCACAGGACTTAGGGAACTGAATCTTCCTGAGACATCTTTACTAATCCCAGAAGATGTTATTACTTAAGAAATGTAGCAACTTAACTACCTTGGAGTTTGTGTATTGGAATACATGACATACATTTTTTGGTTTTTAGTAAACTATAAGTTTCCTATGAGTGTGCATCAAGCAACGGAACTGACTCTGACTGGTTAAAGGGAAGTTTTTAAAAAAGGATTTTGGGAGACTCACAGTCATTAAGGGGGCTGAAGAATAACCTCAAAGTCTCAAAGCTAAGCTTCTAGGAAAAAGACTTAAACCATACAGAACACCAGCCTAAGGAGAAAATGACCTGGTGGCTGCCATGGTGGTCAGGCACTGGATGCCACAGCATGTGTTCTGCTCGGATCTCTAGCTCCCAGTGTTGGGATCTCCACCTCACGATCATGACTGTCTCCCAAATGCCTCTCCTCCTCACTCACCAGCAAATAGGGTGCCCCTGAAAGTGGGATAATGCATACTGGTTAGTGGTTTCAGGCCTCTGGCTCTGCATGCAAAGCAGGAAGAGTGAGTGTTCTGGTATCAAGCTTGGAGAGGTAGGATTTGAAGTGTGGAAAACTTCCTAAATATTAAAATTGTGTTGAAAAGGCACTGAGCAGACAGAAAACAAAATATCCATTGGAATCATCTCCACTGTTCTGTATGATTAACAGGTTATGGTTTTATCATCAACAATGCTAAGTTCTAGAGGCAGTTGTAAAATTTTAGGTGAATGAAATAGTTGCTTTCCATACATATTCTGTGGGCATTGACATATCCTTTGAACTTTTTTTTTTTTAATTACTGTCAAGATTTTAATACTATGAAATAGCCCTTTGTTATCCAACATCAAAGAATTAGGAAAGTTCAGGGTTTTTTTTTTTCCTTTGAGTCTCAAGTCAAGTAATTTAGGAATATCTTTCAATGGTTAAATTAACTTTTTTGAAATTTATATTTCTTTACTTTTGAGGCACTTGGTTCAAAAATTATAAAAGGGCATACAATGATCAGTCTTCTTCCCACTCCTGTCCACTAGCAACTAAACATTATTCCTGCAGACAGCCTATACCAGGAGTTTCTTGTGAATCCTTCTAAAGAATTCGCATATAAAGACACTGTTCTAGCCACCCTGTAGCATCCTGTCTGTATTGTCCTGTACTGTTTTTTTTTTTCACATACCAATGTATCTTGTATGTCATTCTGTGTCATTCTCTTATGGCTGCACAGTATTACATTTTATGAATGCATAACTTTTAAAAGCAGTTTCCTAATACTGGACATTTAGATATTTCCAATCCAAAAGCAATGCTGCTGTGAAAAGCCATGTACATAGGTCTTTGACACATGTATGTCTTGTATATAGGATAGACTTTCAGAGGCTGAACTCCCAAGTTAAGATGTGTTTGATTGGATAACTTGTTCTAAATTGCCTTTCATAGAGGTTATGCCAGTTTGTGCTTTCATGAGCATGTGTGAGAGTAACTTTTTACTTTTATCTTTGCCAGCACAGAGTGTTTTCAAGCTTTCTGAGCTTTTCTAGCCAAGAAGGCAAAGAATATAATATCTTGATGTAATTTTACTTTTCTTTTATTATAGTGAGTGAGATTGAGAAGTTTTTATGTGTTTGAGTCATTTGTATTCCTTTTCTGTTAACTTTCTGTTCATAGAGTTTGTATATTTTTCATTCTGTAAGTTGACTTTTTTCTTTGATTTATAAGGTCTATTTATTGTTTAGGGAAATTAATATTTAACTGACAGATAATTTGCAAATATTTTTTCAGTCTTGCCATGGCCTTCTGATTTTGCTTTTCCTGGTCTTTGGTAATTGTCTTCTGACTTTACTTTTGGTAAAGTCAGCAAAGTGATATTTGCCAAGAAGAATTAAAAAAAAAAATTGGGGGGTAGCCAAGTTGGTCAATCTGACAAATTTATGTCTTCTAATTTATGTGTCATATTAGCTAGATTTATTTATTTTTCCTGAGTATATGTATAGGAACTCAAGAACCACTAGATAAGACAAATCCAAATATGGTATGTGCATGAGAAGATATCTTACCAATGCCCCTTCTGTCTTCTCTTTAGAACTCTTCAATAGCTCCCCATTTTTTTTCTTTAGGATATAGTATAAGTTCAGATTTCTACCATGGGCCACATGGTTCTTCATGAGAGTTTTCTCATCTAGCATACTAGTTGTCACCCAACTCTTTCACTAAGTCACAGAATATATTTTAGTTCCTCAGTTGTCTAAACTCTCTCTTGCTCTAGGCTTTCACAGTATAAATTCCCTTGTTTGCAATATTCCTCTTGCTTAAGTTATTCTCTTGATTCAGTATTCCTATTTAGTCTTGGAATCTTTGCTGACTTATCATTTCTCTGGGATGTTCTTTTGGAACGTCCTCAAGTCAATGTTGAGTACCCTTCCCACATCTTCCCATGGCATACTATTCTACTCTGGGAGAAAATTGTGAGGTTGGATTATTCCCTGGGAGCAGGGATTATTTGTGATGTTATCCACTATTTTTTGGTAACAATTTCTTTGAAATATGATTTACAGACATAACATTTACCCATTGAAAGTGTACAATTCAGTGGATTTAGTACATGCACAGAGTTAAGCAATCATTATGACAATCAATTTTGACATTTTCATCACTCTGAAAGGAAGTTTCATACCCTTAGCAATCACTCATCAATTTCCCCTCAATCCCTCAACTCTAGACTACCACTCGTCTACCTTCTGTCTCTACAGATTTGCCTATTTTGGCCTTTTCATGCAAACTGAATAATATAATGTATGGACTTTTGGGCCTGGCTTGTTTCATTTACCATAATATTTTTAAGGTTCATCCTTATTGTGGCATGTACTTCATTCCTTTATATGGCTAAGTAATATTATATTGTGTGGATGGATATACAATATTTTATTTATATATTCATTAGCTGTAGGTTTTTGAATTGTTTTCCTTCTTTGGCTAGTATGAGTAATGCTGCTGTGAACATTCATGTACTAGTTTTTGTGATGTGGACATGTTTTACTGCTCATGAATATATATCTATAAGTAGAGCTGCACGGTTATGTGGTAATTCTGTTTAACCTTTCAAAGAACTGCCAGATTATTTTCTAAAATGACTGCACCATTTTACCTTCTCACCAGTAGTGTATGAGGGTTCTGATTTTTCACATCTTCACCAGCACTTGTTGTTATCTGTTTTTTTTAAATTATAGTCATCCTAGTGGGTATAAAATAGTGATTTTTATTTTGTATTTTCCTGATGGCCAGTGATGTTGACCATCTTACATGCATTTACAAGCCATTTGTATATTTTCTTTGAAGAAATGGTTTTGCACTTTTAAAAAATTGGGTTATTTTTATTATTATTATTTAGCTATAAGAGTTCTTTATATATTCTAGATACAAATCCCTTGTTGGTGTATGATATTCAATTATTTTCTTCCATTCTGTGCATTATCTTTTTACTTTTTGATAATGTCCTTTGAAGCACAAATGTTTTTAATTTTGATAAAGGCCAATTTATGTATTTTTTCTTTTGTTTCTTGCAGTTTCTCTAGTTTCTATGCAGATAGTGTCATGTCTGAAAATGCATTGTCTACTCAAAGGTTACAAAGATTTGCATCTATATTTTCATCTAAGAGTTTTATACTTTTAAATTTTATAATCAGGTCTTTGGTCCATATAAAGGTGTGAAGTAAGGGTCCAACTTCATTCTTTTGAATGTGCCTATTCAGTTGTCCCAGAAGCATTTGTTGAAAGACTTTTCTTTCCTCACTGAATTGTCCTGACACCCATGTAGAAAATTAATTGACTGTAAATGTCAGGATTTATTTCTGGACTCTCAATTCTACTCTGTTGATCTATTAGTCTGTCTTTATGCTAGTACCACACTATCTTGATTACTGCAGTTTTGTAGTAAGTTTTGAAAATGAATGTTTGTGTTCTTCAACTTTATTCTTCTTTTTCAAGATTGTTATGGTTTTTCTGGGTCCCTTGCATTTCTATATAAAGTTTTGGATCAGCTTGCCAATTTCTGCAAAAAAAAAAGTGTGATTTCGGTAGGGATTGTATTGAATAGATACTCTTTATCTGGTTGAGGAAGTTCCATTTTATGTTATTGTGTTCAGATGTTTTATCATAAAGGTGTGTTGGGTTTTTCCAGATTTTTTTCAGAGTCTTATTGAATGATCACATGGATTTTGTCCTTTATTCTACTGATAGCGTGTATTTCATTAACTCATCTTTAATATTAAATCCACTTTGAGTTCCTGAGGTAAGTCTCACTTAGTCATGGTATATAATCCTTTCTGTATGTTGCTGAATTTTGCTTGCTAGTATTTTCTTGAGGGTTTTTGCATCTATCTTCATGACATATTGGTCTGTGGCCTTCTTTTCTTGTGATATCTTTGTCTGGTTTCAGTATCACAGTAATATACTGGCCTCATGGAATGAGTTGGGAAGTGGCTTTTCTTCAATGCTTTGGAAAAATTTGTGAATAATTGGTATTAATTCTTTAAATGTTTGGAGAATTTACCAGTGCAGCTATCTGGGACTGGATTTTTCTTTGTGGGCAGTTCTTTGATTTCTAATTCAATCTCTTGACTTGTTAATAGTCTAGTGAGATTTTCTATTCTAAAGTCAGTTTTGGTAGTTCGTGTCTTTCTAGGAATTTGTCCATTAAACCTAATTGACCTAATTTATTGGTGTATATTTGTTCATAGGGAGTGTGTATTGCTTCAAATGTCATAGATTCTTTCTGTTTTTATTGATTCTTAGTAGATTTTTTTGAATATATGTTTCTTCATTTTCTCCTTGTCCTTAGAAAAATTTGCAGAGATATAAAATTTTTTTATTTAAAAAAATTTATTTTTATTTTAATTTTTTATTGAGTTATAGTCAGTTTACAATGTTGTGTCAATCTCCAGCGTAGAGCACAATTTTTCAGTTATACATGAACGTACCTATATTCATTGTCGCATTCCCTTTCGCTGTAAGCTACCACCAGATCTTGTATATATTTCCCTGTGCTATACAGTATAATCTTGTTTATCTATTCTACATATGCCTGCCAGTATCTACAAATTTCGAACTCCCAGTCTGTCCCTTCCCACTCCCCTTTCCCCTGGCAACCACAGTTTGTATTCTATGTCTATGAGTCTGTTTCTGTTTTGTATTTATATTCTTTTTTTTTTTTTTTTTTTTTTTTTAGATTCCACATATGAGCAATCTCATATGGTATTTTTCTTTCTCTTTCTGGCTTACTTCACTTAGAATGACATTCTCCAGGGACATCCATGTTGCTGCAAATGGCGTTATGTTGTTGTTTTTTATGGCTGAACAGTATTCCATTATATAAATATACTACATCTTTATCCAGTCATCTGTTGATGGACATTTAGGCTCTTTCCATGTCTTGGCTATTATAAATAGTGCTGCTGGGAACATTGGGGTGCAGGTGTCTTTTTGAAGTAGGGTCCCTTCTGGATATATGCCCAGGAGTGGGATTACTGGGTCATATGGTAAGTCTATTCCTAGTCTTTTGAGGAATCTCCATACTGTTTTCCACAGTGGCTGTACCAAACTGCATTCCCACCAGAAGAGTAGGAGGGTTCCCTTTTCTCCACAGCCTTTCCAGCATTTGTCATTTGTGGACTTATGAATGATGGCCATTCTGTCTGGTGTGAGGTGATACCTCATTGTAGTTTTGATTTGCATTTCTCTGATAATTAGTAATATTGAGCATTTTTTCATGTGCATATTGATCATTTGTATGTCTTCCTTGGAGAATTGCTTGTTTAGGTCTTCTGCCCATTTTTGGATTGGGTTGTTTGATTTTTTTCTTATTAGAGACTTAAAATTTTTTTAAAGATAATTTTCACCAGTTATGCTTGTTTTGCTAAGGAGCAGTTCTGCAGGTCTTAGACTGCCTATCTGGAAGTGGAATTCCCCTTGTTCATTATTTTATTCCCAATGCCTTCCAAAAAAATGGACATCTGACAAATATTTCTTGGATCATTTCCCAGTAGATATTAATTCTTAGGCATCTCTTCAAGAAGATGATAAAGATTGCAGACTCTGGGCTCACCTTGCTATTTTTTCCTTCTTGTGAGGTCCTCAGGACTAGCTGCCACAGAGGACTCTCAACTAATCTATACTTTATTACCCATTAGAGTTGGCCCAGTTCCCTTATCTAGTCTTACAGTATGAACCTGACAAACCATATGAGTGCTGTGGCTCCTTTCACAAGCAGACTGAGAAATCTCTTTGCTTCCTTTCTCCTACACTCATATCCTAATCTTGACCTTTCAAGTTGAGTCTTAACACTCTTGTGGAAAGAACAATAATGGCCAAATGAATTTGAAAGAACAGCATTTCTCCCCATGGACTGCAGTAGGGTCAGGTTATGCTATTAACTTCTTCCTAATGAACATCCCAGTTGGGATTTAAGGTACCAATCACATTCCACTCTTGATGAGCTTAGAACTAGTGAAAAATCAGCATCGGTACTGAAATATCAACTGGATCTGTAATTACAATTGGCTGAAACGCCCAGGTTGCACACTAGACTAATTAAATCAGAACCTCTGGGGGTGGGGCTGAATTATTCATAGTGTTTAAGCTCTCCAGGTGATTCCAGTGTTCAGCCAAAGCTGAGAAAGTGGGTTGTCCAAGGACCAACAGCATTGGAATCACCTGATACCTTGTTGGACCTGCAGAATCTTGGGTTCCATCTCAGAACCACAGTGTGAAGTTTAATATTCCCAGGTTATTCACATGCATGATGTGCTGTTCTAGAACAGTACTTCTTCTTTTTTAAAAAATACCTTGATTATTTTATTTTATTGTCTGTCTTCACTAATAGAATATGTCTTTTGAATTAACACCTTGTTATGGCTAAGTAAAAAAAATACCAGCTTTATCCAACAAATGTTGCCGTTTTGACCAAGGCTAAATATACAGTTAAAATAGGATAAATTTAAGTAAAAGTAATACATGCTTATCTGTAAATTTGATAAATACAGTAATGTATAAAAACTAAGAATCAGCTATAATCTTATCATCCAAATGTAGCCATGTTAACATTTTGGTGTATGTCTACCCATGTGTAGAACAGTACTTTTTAAACTTTAGCTGTGTGTAAGAATCCCCGGTGGGCTTGTGAAAACCCAGATTCCTGGGCCCTAATTCCAGGATTTCAGATTCAGTAGGCCTGGAATTCAGCAGGACGATTTGCATTTCTAACAAGCTTACAGGTGCTGCTGCTGCTCCTGGGATGCGGGGCCCACTTTGTAAACTGGCATTGGAGACTCAGGTGTATCTTCTTACTACGGGAGCTCAGCACTGGGCGGAGCATCCGGACGCTCAGGAGTGGGAGGAGCATCCGCACGCTCAGCGGCGCAGCTCAGAAGCTCACGAGAAGGGCGCCCAGGCTGTGTGTGGGCAGTGACTCTTCTCCCCACTGTACGACTTGATAAGTCAACCTCTTCTTTTGAGGGGAAGAGTGAGCGGAGTGAAAAGGTTTGAGGCTCTCGGGTACTGCTGAAGGAGAAGCAGCGTCTCTTCTGACAAGGTAGGACTACCCGGAAGGAACAAACTGGTCCTCCCCTGCCCACTCTGGGCTGCCAGGGATGAGATCGCTCCAAAGGGAGAGGAGTCTCGGCCTGTCTTATACCACACACATGAGATAAAACTTAGAGTGAAGAAGACTCAAAAGTGCCCAGGGAGAGAAATTCGGAGGAGCAGTTCTCCATTGGTTTTCAAGTGCCCATGCTGTCTCTTGCCTCTGGTCTTCACTTCTGTTGAAAACTGTAGTCATGACACATGACAGTCTAACCACTTGTGTCCTGAGAGTTTTCAAGTGTCAGAAATCCCTCTCCTCAGCAGAGCTGTGAAGTTTGTGTGCTTTATGTGAGAGAACTACTGGGAAAAACTTTGGCTCTCTGTAAGCATTACAGCGTGCAGTCAGCACTGGTTACTGGTGACTCTGATAGGAAAACTGCTTTTGGTGATGTTGCATATGACGTGGAGGAGCTTTAGCTGGTGTACCACCTAGTGGACCTTGCTGGTTTAAAGGCAGCAGCATAATTATGGCGTCTTCTCTCAGTTTGAAAGTCTTCCATTCCCCCACACGTATCACGAGGCTCATTATGTTTTGCCATTAACGTTAATGGGATTTAATGTACAGTGGGACAGAATAAGGTTCTGACTTTGCAAGCGGAAAGTGGTTTTGAAATCAATGTTTAGAAATCATAAAACACCTACTTGTCACAGAGGCATTTGACAAATTTCCTTAAATTCCCTAAAGATATTCACTTATGTGCTTTATTATTTCAAATTAATGATCCTTAGATCTCATAGGAAAGGAAAATGTTGTATGTGTTTAAGTGTAACAACAGGTCGCTTTTTCCATTTGAGTGTCAAGTCTTAAAACAGGTGTTCTTTCGTACAAGCTCATCTGTTTTCAGTTAAGCTTTTACTTACAGGTTTTAAGTAGAAATGTAGCTAAAAGCACACTGAAATAAATGTTAGCTGTGGCACAGAAACCTATAGGAGTTTGACCCAAAAAAGGGGCAAAACCTTAGGTACCTAATGAATAAGAGAAACAGCACATGGAGAAGCTTGGTGAATGTCAGTGGAGAGAAGCTGAAGAGGAATTCAAGGAGGTGAGCTGCCCAACTGGAAGAAGGTGCCAGGAGCCAACATGGAGCAAAACACCACTTTATTGCAGTACAAGCAGACGGCATGGGCGGCGGGCGGTGCGCACGTGTAGCACTTGTCCTTTTATAATGCTAGTGGCGCATGCGTGGTGTTCATAATGCTGACTCATACCACTGGCACATGCGTATTCATAATGCATTCGCGTGCTGTTAGCGCATGCGTACATTTACCTTTTTAACCAGGTGCAAGCTATTGTGAACTTTGGCCTGGGTCCCACAATCTACTCACTTAAGACTGCTGACAGTGAGGCAAGTAAGAGAAATGAAAAACTACCAGGTAATAGAGAAGAAAGATGGAGGCAAAGGGCTAAGAGGGAACAGTCAGGGGGAGGTTGTGACACACACTTATTGATAACTAATGTCAGAGAGCCCTGGGATTGTGAAAAATAACAAGGGAAGTCAAAGAGATAGAAATGTAGGTTGAAGGGGATTGAAAGGAGATGTGGAGTGTACAAGGGAAGGATACAGAGATATTGACATGAGGTTCATAACAGAAATCAGGTTTGCTGCAATATAATAGGATGTTACTGCCTTGTCGACAAGAATAAACAAGCCACAAGGTGGTGGGTAAGGTAATCGTTCTTGTGATTAGAATATGCAAACATACATATCCTTACAATGTGGTAGAAACTTGAAAGCTGGGTTGGTGAGCATAATTGTGTCTTTAAATATTTTAAGAGCTATCAAAAAGAAGAAGAATTAGGTTTATTCAGAGTGGAGCTAGTGCCAAAGGGAGTGAATATAGACGTAAATTCCTTCAGAATGAAAAAACACACCTCATGTACTACAGCAGGGTCTTTCAGGCAGCCCACTGGGGCAGATTCAGGTTTGGTACTTACTGCCTTGCCATCATGGAGTCAGTTTAATGTGTTTGAGGTTTTCAAGTTTGGAGATGGAATAGTTATTACATTATAGGGCTGTTGAGTGATTTGAATGAAACAGCATATGTAAAATGTCTGTCACAGAGTTGTTGGAAAATAATTGGATTTCTCACAGATACTTCAAATGAAGTATTACACTGAAAATGGGTCTCATTTGAATGCATTGCTCTTCCCAACTCTTGTATTTACCCTTCAGGTCTTCCCTTAAGTATCAAACTGCTGAGCCCTGTTCCTTAAGTTCCTGAACTTCTCTAATGCAGCACTTTAAACAAAAACTGATTACTTAGAATCATATGTTGATAGTTTGTAAAGTCCATGAAGAAAGGGACAAGGTTTGTCCTAGAAACTTTGGCTTCCCTAAAATCTAGCACAGTGCCTGGCACTTAGTTCTCAGATTTTAGAATGGATGAGTGTGGAATTCCTGTCCATTCCAACCCAGCTTCCCTAACCATTGCCCCGTTGCCTTAAATGCCTTGATCATTCTTAGTCTCCTAGTGTTGTAACTCCTTATGTGTCTTTGGTACCACTACCTCTAATTCACTGCATCATTAAGCACTTTTAACATTTGTTTATGTACATGTTTTAGATTTATGCCTAATTTCCATGCCGTCATTCCAGCCTGTGTAGATCTGTTTCTTTTTTATAACTGGAAGACTGAAATGGCTTCTCATTTTCCTACATCAGTTTACTTATCAGAACCTATTACATCCATAGTTGCTAGTACGTTTCCTCAAATGCAAAGTTTGTTAAAGATTTGTTACGTATTTTGTAATGATAAAGAGATCTGCTGATTGTCTATGACCTTCTGAGATGAACCTATCTCCTCATTGGATAGTACTATCAAAAGAGTAGCATATTTTTTTAGAGGAGGAAAATGTTTTAGTTGTGGCAAGTGAAAATAGAAGGGGCTAACTCAATGAATACAACAAAAACATTTGAAAAAAAAAGCCCTCTTAAAAACTTTAGAGAGTTTTATATTCTTGATATCACAAAAGTGAGGTGAGGCAAGAACAGTGGTAGGAATTCCATTAAATGGTGGGGGGTTGGCTGGGTGTGGTTTTGGTTGATGCCACTCCGGGTATTTGGTTAGGGGTCTCCTCGTACATGGTAAAGAGGCTACATGTAAAGTAAGTTAACAGTAACAGGGGGCAGAGCGACATGCGGTCTAGTTAATGTCTCCTAGTAGGTTCCGGGGAAGTGTCTGGGCGATGCTGGATCATGACGGCTGATATCCTGAGGGTATAAACCCGTGGCTGTAGCGAGCCTGTGATTCAGAGCTGCAGGCCCACTGCAGACAGCTTAGTCTCTCCTGCTGATGTGATCTCAGCGTAAATGAACCGGGTGAGCTGACAGTCACGCTGCCTCCTGTGTGCTGAGGGGTGTGTTTCTGCAGGGGAAGAAACCCCTATGTGTTTTTGACTCCACTGTTGCCCTTTAAATATTTGCTCATGGCTGTGTACCCTCATACATTCCTCCTGAGCCCCAGACACTTTACCTCCCTTTCCTAGTACAAAAACCTCTCCTCCAGTGACTCACTCAGAACACAGACACCCCCAGGAAATCCTCCCTGATTAGATCTTCCTGACATTTCACGCTGGTCCTCAGCACAGTTTCATGCCATTTTGCCTCCTGTGATCTGTGCTTGCTCATCTGTCTTTTGGATTCTTGCTTTATGTACTTAATGCCTTGTAATCTTAATTTGATTTACCCTCCTCAGGCGTGGGAACTTTTTTGGTTATCTTTCATGGCATCAAACGCCGTGGTTGGATCACATTTGTTTCCTCCGTAAATGTTGACTCATTTGGGTTATATTTGTACTTGTTCCAAAAGCCACTTTGACCTTTACGGAGTGTGTCACTTCAGTCAGAGTAGATCTGACATTTGGAAAATAAGTCTTGGAATTGTTTTGCTTCAAGGCGTCCTGCATACTTTAAGCCCAAATCCTTGTTTTCCAGGTGAGGAAAGTCAGAACCAGAGAGTTGATGTGATTGCTCAAGGTCGTTCGGAATAGAAACTACCAGGGCAGCCTGACACCTGTCAGGGCCCTTTTTGCTGCCGAGTGCTTGTTCACTGATAAGGCTCAGGTGCAGCTGCGTTGGCTGGCAATTAACTGTGCCGGGTCGAATCTGAGCATGTTCTGTAGCAAGTGCTGTGCGATAAAAGAGGAGACAGAATTTGACCAGCACAGGTTGAAATGAAACTGAAAGGAATATAACATGGCCATTTAAAAATGTTTAATTTTATAAAACCCAGTAGATCAAAGTAATTATAGAGCAATAAAAGGTGAGCTGAAGCCTCAGATGGACGCAAGGAAGAGATAAGGCCAGACTTTAGAATAGCTTCTGTTCTTCCTACAAAACATTTTCTGGTTTTGTTTTCTATTGTCTAGTTCTTATTAAACTGGCTGGGTTGCAAACAAAGCCATGTTAATACAGTGTGGATACAATTTATTCATGAGTACATCTTTCCTTTCACAAGGAAAAAAACATCTATTTAAACACCAATGTTTCCCTCAAATTTAAAGTTTTTTACTTATGTGTCAGTTACCCTTATAGTATATTGACAAACTGGAGCTTTAATCAATTGATACTTATTTATAAACTTATACGTTTTCTCACTTTAGAATGCACACTGCAAAAATACAAAATGAAGAAAAATCAATTGTTAAGAAATCTTACTGCCAACACTGAATATAATTTTCATATTTGAGATGTAAGAATTACTTTTTAAAAACTTTTAAAGTTAGGAGTGATTCCAAGTGAAAGTAAAGTCAAATTCAAGTTGAAGTAAGGTCGTAATATGAGTATCACATTTCATTATAGGCAGCAAGTTTAGAAATGGTGGGAAAATATTTTGAAAGTTATTGATACACAGAAAAATTGATGTTTTTAGAGAAAATCACAGAATTTTTCAATCCTCTACTTTCAGAGACTAAATATAACAAGAGATAGCCATTTCAGTTTTATACAAGGGCTATTTAATAAAGAAAAAATACATTGGAGGGAGAAAGGAAGAAAATGTACTTGGAGTTGGGGGGAAGTGCTGGTAGGAGAGAGAAACTGAGATGGAAAAACAGGCAGAAATTCAGAGATGCAGAGGCTGAGATGGACCTTCAGGGAATAAATGAAATCCAGCCTACATCACTTTAATTTTTAAATTTTTCTAGAATCAGTTTTATGTGGAACTAGGTTTCAAATTGATGAAAAAGATTTCAGCTTTTATTAAGTTTGATACTGCCTTTGGGGACCAGACTCTCTTATAGTGAAAATAGGAACATTGCTTATTTTAAACTCTTCTGGATCATCCACCTTCCTAGGGCTATGTAAAATCCCTTAAATGCCTTCTAGTGTTTGGTAGCGGGAGTGTGTCGATGTTGACGAGATCACTAGGTACGCAGAGCAAGGACCAGATGACATGAAGGTGGAGGTTGGGGCTGTTCTATGAGCCGAGGTCTCCCTCCCCTGGCTCTGTGTTGCTGTGGGGTGGCTCCTGTCTGACTTTGCCTTTAGGTAAGTCATTTGCCTCAGTTTTGGTGAATGTTTTCCCTTTATATTTAATGAAACTGTGGGGAAACAGTACTGTATTACTATAGATGGAAATATTTATAACTCTTAGGAAGAAAGAAGACAGGCTATAAGTAGTAATATAGTAATACTTTATGATTTTTTAAAATTAAGTACTCACTATTGCTCCCTTTATAAAATTCCTGTTTAATTTCCTTTCTTTTTTCTTGAAAGATCCAGAAAAGTTTACCCTGCATAATAAATCACATCTTCCATTCTCTTTAATTTCTAATGTATGTGTGCAAAAGTTTGTGTATTTATGTATAAATGTATTATAAAGATATAGTATATATGTAAACTTCAGGTATACACATATACATAGTTTCCCTTGAAAGAGCAAACTTGCTGCCAGCTGAGCCCCCTCAAGATGATCTTGCTGTTTGTTGGGAAGAACAGGTGGTCTAATAGTGAGGGAGCAGTGAAGAAATGATGCACTGTTTTAGGTAGGAAGTGATTTAATACAGAGAATGAGATGTTAATCCACAAAAAGTGGACACCAGGTTCCAGGAGAACATCTGCCTTTTAAGGCCTCCACTTGCATTGTGGTTTGAAGACACACCCTGCAGCTGTAATCCAGGGAGAGGAGGCCAGGAATGATGGTGGGTGCTGTAGCTGAGTAGCCTCTGATTCCCTAGGATGGAGAAGGGACCCTGGAGAACTAAAAACATAGCTTCAAGAGAATGCAAGGCGTACAGTTTCCACCTCTCCAGCCAGGAGAATGGAATGGAAATGGAGAATACCAATTAAAATTACCTGCTACATACAGATGCCAGTCAATGGTCTCGTGAAGGAAGGCTGGGCAGATGACACTTTTATCTTCCATCCTCCCCAGGGATACTCTGATGCATGTGCAGAAGTTAGACTGCAGTTGGTGCACTTCAGTTTTGATCCCTTGAAATCAAAGAGGTATAATTAAAAAAAAAAAAAGAATGAATAAGTTACTTCACATAAACCCTGATTTTTAAGAACTTTGAAGTCTTTCACAAAATACTGGTTTTCTAATCAAAATACTGATAAAGAAAAAGAAATGATTGGAGAAATAGATATCAACAAAACTTATTCTTGTGAATCTGAGTCAGTCTTTCTTAGTACAGTTGTGAATTTTAGAGTAGATGAATTTTCTGATGGTGAAAGCTGAATAGAATTCACATGCTAACATAAAACTTTCACTGCTACCCTAGACTAAAAGTATCATTTGGAAAGACTATCACATACAAATACTTTTCAAACTGTTAACAAAGCTGAAGCATAATTTTTCATCTCTGTAGCAAAGCAATTCTATAGTTTATCTGAAAAATGACTTCCTTGATTGATCAGTGAAGCATGTTAATTATTGCTGGTGTAGGGAACCCTGCCTGGAAGGATTGGTATTTGGGAACAAGGGACCCCTATCATGCTCGTGATAAAGAACAATAATGTTGAGAGAAGGCAATATTGTCGGTGGCATGGAATAAAAACAGAGCTTTGTTCTTAAGTTCCAGGAGGGCCACTATTTGGAGCCACTTGTAAGAACTTTTTACTTATTTTTAATGAGTGATACTGTGTTTCTGGTGACAATTTCAAAGTGTTTTAAGGCATACAAAAAGTTGCAAGTTAAATTACTTTAAAATGAGGTTTTTCATAGAATTTTTGTGTATTTTAATGTCTGTTTTCTTGCTTTCTAGATATCAATCTCTGAATATTAACCGATCACCTAACTCAGTAGGCTGATTCATGAATTAGAGCATTAGAAAATCCTGATGCAAATAGGAATCTTTAAGCCATATTTCCAATCTTCAACCAAATGAATTCTTTAGTTAATGTTAAAAACAGCTTAGTCTGTGGCATCATCTCCAATTATGTTCTCAGTAATATACCTTAGACATCACTTGACCATCTCTGCATCCATCTACTATAATGGAGATAAATGAACAATTGCTCTTGAACAGTAAA
The DNA here is from genome assembly GCF_009834535.1 of Camelus ferus. Lineage (NCBI taxonomy): Eukaryota > Metazoa > Chordata > Mammalia > Artiodactyla > Camelidae > Camelus > Camelus ferus. Next base: position 54,804,266 of record NC_045700.1, read on the forward strand.
TGATGCTTTTATTGAATCACTTGCCCTGTTAGTCTAGCTCCAATGTCCCATTTTAGGGTAGAATGAATGTTCTTGCATAGCAGTTATCCAAGTTGTGATTTTGTTTCCTTATAATCATTTGCAATTGTGTTTGAAATAAGCCATAATGCAATTTTTCTCAATTTAATATGAGCTATTTTTAGTGGTGCAAAAGCTTTGATTACAAATTTTATTTTATCCCTTAGTGTAAGATGGGCATCCATGTTTAATCATATTCACAGATTACTGCAATGAATACAAATGTGCTACATTATCTTTAAATAAATGAATGTCAATATGTTCCAAGGTAACAAGTAATTGCATATTGATAACAGTCATTATTGTAAGTCACGGTCTCTAGGAGAATATGCACTTGTATTTTTTAATAAGGTACAATATTTAAGTCTATTTTAAGATGATAGCTTTGTTTCATATGCAGACAATAATATTACTCCAGTATAGCTGGAAGACCCTACAAGTGGATAAAAATGCAAAATATAAACCTGAAAGTAACAAGATTTTGTAGTCTTTTGAAACTGGATGGATGTTATGAGTACCTTAGCAGAGCTAATATGAAGTTGTCATTATCTGTGACAGACTCTGAGAACTTTCATCTACTCTCCAGCTAAAGCAAGTAACAGGAGCTAAGCCATTATCCTGCATTTTTACAGCAAGATATTTTCAGATTTTGTATGGAGGCTTATTGTAGTACACAAATCAATCCAGAAAATGCTCCAGGAAAAAACATTGTCCCTTTTTTCTAAATGTGCTAAAAAAAAAAAATTTCATGGAATAGATGGGAGAATGTGAGTATCAACAGCACTCCTTTTCTGTGGTCTGAGTTTTTGTCATTGAGTGGGTTGTCATTCAGATCACCATGTTGCACAACTCCAGGGGGTGCCACTCAAATTATATTCTGTATGGTTAAGGCTCCTATCAACTTGTGCACATGTGTGTGGCCATCCATGATAGCCGTGGATGTCAAAATATTATCTGGGAAACATGCTGAAGGATAAGCAAGGGCCATAAAGACACTGTTAGTCGAGATGACGTAGAAAGTATCCCAGCATTCATTAGTGAAGGAATGAGTACCTTTTTTTTTTCTTTTGGCCATAATCTTTTCAAAATTGAGTATTTCATTATAACTCAGAGTACTAATCTTAAATATGAGACCTAACTTTAATCTCAGGTTTACTGCTAGCTGAATGATGCTAGACAGGATATTGCATATCTTGGCCTTAATAGTTGCCTCTGTAAAATGTGGGATTTGACTCCATCAGGGATCTGCAAACCTAGTATTTTTACCTGTGGAACCCCTAAGCAGGACTCAAATGGGATACATTGCTTGATGGTTTCCTTTGGGTAAGTTCTGGTATCTAAAAGGGAACTTCAGCCCTGGTTCTCCTTGGTTAAGTGTGGAAAAGGATCAGTAGTTGAACTGCCAAACTGATTTTTTCCTTCATACTCAGATTATATATGAAGTACTGTCTCCTACTTATTTTGCTTTTATTTTCAGAGTATATATTTAGATGCCATGTTCTAAGAATTTTGAAGAACTCTTAAAGTTACTATTTCAGAGAGGCTCTGGAGTCAGATCAATTTTAAATTGAGTTTTGGCCACTTGTTAGCTGTTAATCCTTAGGCATGTTAACTAAATTTTCCTCATTTGTACATAGTGATAATATAAGCCATCTCCTAGTATATTTGGGAAGATTGAATCTGATAATAATCCAAAATGTTTAGCAGAATTTTTAGCCCAAAGTAAATGCTCAAATTATGGCTTTCATTCTATGCAGAAATAACTTGGAGAATATTTTCCTACTTAGTCAGGGAAAGGATTATGAAAGAAAGGAACTTCTTTTATATTTTTAATACAGGAGCTCCAGCAGCTTAAGAAGCCTGAACCAACTTTTTTTCCTCAGGCGGGGCTTTCTAGGAAGGGAGCTGACTGGGATGGAATCAGTCTTAACCAGAGTCTCCATGTAGGAAGAAAGAGGATAAATATTAACTTGGAAGAAAAATGCTCCAAGGGATAAAGTGGGGGAGAAGAAAACATTTAACCTTGACCCAAGTCTTTTTATAATTGCTTTCTCCTCCCATTAAGTAGATAACTCTTGAGTACTTGCTATTTGCTAAGTGCTGTACATGGACTAGTTTATCTAATCCTGACAACAACCCTCTGAGGTAGGTATTGTCCCTATTTTATAAAAGAGGAAACCAGAACACAGAAAGATTAAACAGCCCAAGGTTATACATCTAGAAATAGTTGAGAAGGGATTAAAACCTGGACACCACAGCCCAAACTATTTAATACTGTACTCTCCTGCCTCTTAAATTTGAGTTCTTTCATCTTGGAGAAAGAATAAGAAGTGAGGGAGAGAGAAGAGAAAAACTAGTGGTTCCCACTGAGCTTCGATACCTGGGGAAAAATATTAGCCTATCACCTGTGTTCCAGAAATAAATATATTTAGGATAGTGTGATAAACTTGAATTGTTTTTAATGCTACTATTAAATAACCTTCTGATGGGTAGTGTATATTTCCTTGTTTCTTGACTTTGAACTTGACCATGTATATATACTTTGTCCTGTGGGATGTTGGTGTATGTAATGTGAGAAAAAGCTCAAAATCGCAGTTGTTTGCTCTTACACACCTGTATTCCATTATGAGAGGAATTTGCCTTGGGTAGCTATTGGTGAAGCACACTTGAGCACACCCTGCAACCTAGAGCAAACCCCAGTGAGTCCCAGCTTATGCAAGCCAAATTCCAGCGGATGCATGTTTATGAAATTAAACACTGTAGGCCAGTGAGGTTTGGTTTGTTAGGCAGGATTATTGAGACATAGTTGAGTATAATTTATAGCTATTATGGTGATCTCATTAAGTTACAATATTCCTCCTAAAAATTGAACATGAAAACTCAACAAGTTGATTGTCCCAAAGTTAGACCACTAAAGCATTCATTCAGTTTAAAAAGAGTTTGTCTTTAGAAATGAGTAATTAGAAATTAATTTGAATGGGAATTTGGGGTGATGAGAAAGAAAGGGTCAACTTACGAGGCTGGAGAAGGCAAAACAGATGTATATACAGTATTAAAACCACAAATGATTATTAAACAATACTGAAGGGATACTTAATAGGCTCAAATTGAATGATCCAGAAACAAGTTGGTGGGAATAGTTGGAAATTTTGATTTTCAATTGCTATTTTATTTACTTTATTGACGACTTTCCTAAGTTTGCTCTACGGAAGTTTACTACTTAGATTCTCTGGGTTTGTATGTTCTTTGACTTTTTGTAACCAAGTGTTTATAAAACTTTAAAATCTGTCTTGAAATTAGAGAATTCAATGGAGGATTCTCATTACCACATTATATAATTACATTCATTCCCGCAGTAGTTATTAATGCACCTGTTTGAAAAAAATCACTTAAATTTCAAATTTCAATTAGCATCTTGGCCTTCTTAGGGCTAGATGTGTGTAGTGCTGGTGACAGGGTGTTGATGACATCCTTTATGGTTTCTTTTTGGGGTGTGTGTGCATGTGTGTAGTGTTCTTTTATGCTTGGAAACTGGTGAGAAGAGAGGAGGAAAAAATAAAACTTCAAAGATTCTTTGTGTATAGCTAGCCACTGTGGAGGAGGACTAAGTTGCCCTATATAAAACTGAGTGACTTGATAGGTCAGGATATCTTTAGTAAGAGAGCGAATTAAATAAGACATTTCAGGGTCACCAAAACTTTGAGGTATAAGGATGTCTGATATTAAAGTTTTTGGGTGTGTGTGTTTCTCAAGTGTAAAACTCCTTTGCTCCAAACCTTCAGTAAAGTCTGCAACTCATAGAAATGCCAATCTGAGTAATTTGGTGGGAAGTGGGGATAAGAAATGAGCTAAGATCTATACAGACTGAGTCAGTGAAGAGTAGAAAGATGAGTAGAAAGATACCTGTGGGTGGTATGAGAGAGAAATGTAAAATTCAGTGGAACCACTGCCTGCCTAGGGGGCACTGGTTCTTAGTTGTAGCTGGATTCACCTGGGGAGCATTAAAAAAAAATGCTGATGCCTTTGTCCCACTCCCAAATATTCTGGTGTAATTAGTCTGGTCTGTGGGAATATTTAAAAACCTCCCCAAGGGAATTCTACTAAATTTGACTGTCACCACTGTCTGTAGCGAAGTTCATACCTGGCTACGCATTAGTCATCTAGTGAGTAACAAATGGCAATGGCGATACCCTATTCCCAGAGATTGCCATTTAATTACTCTGAGAGGGAGGTGAGATACTGCATTTCAAAGCTTCTCAGGTGATTATCATGTACAGAGTACAATCAGATGGGGTCCTGAGAATGTTGGAATGGCTCTGTCTGTTAAGACTCAGAAAGGTGCCCCAATGAGTAGGGAGGCTGGGGAGATAGTGCGAGGGAGAGAGATACACACGGGGCCCTTTCCAGGAAGATAAAACCTTTATTCTACTCTGGTTACAAGGTTGGAACTCACAAATCCACAAATTTATGGATGCTAATGAAGCAACAGGTAACATAGTAATACTAGTGCCTCATCTGGATTCATGGGTGCTGGGAGCCCAGGGTTACTTTCAGAGTTGCAGCTGATCGTGTGAAAATAAGCCTTTGGAAATAATGCCCATTATTCAGGGAGATTGTGTTGCCAGATTCGGCAAATACAAGATACTAAGTCGAATTAGGATTTCAGATAAACAGATGCTTTTCAGTATGAGAATGTCCCATGCAATTGGGGTATATTTCTACTAAATATTTATCTGAAATTTAAATTTAACTGTGCCCTATCAGGAAACCCTAGGGATAGAGAGCTTGAGTTTGATACTTAAACCTTAAGGGATAATGGGATCTTGGTGCTGACTCAGAATGGGTTTAGAAAGCACCCACTGTATGCAGGAGAACATGGTAAATACTGTGGAAGAGTCTCATTACCTGAGATTTTTTTCCTCTTGACTTTTGTGAGTTTAGGATGTACTAATTCAATAGTAAGTAAGAGAGTATTTGTATAAGTAGTAAACCTTCCCAACAGCTCTAACCTACTATTTATCTCAAAACCCCATTTGTAAATTGCATGGTTCCATGTCACAGTGGCAACACAAGGGAGTACCAAAAATACAAAAACATGTTGCTGAAGATGATTTTGGTAATTTTTTAACCTTATTTTTTAAATCCATAGTTTTTTTCCCCTGAATACATACTCAAGTTGTAGGAAGTCTTTGGTCTTCCTTAAAAGGTCAAACATAATTACAACCTTCATTCTCAGCTTAATTCAAGTCAATGGTCAAGTTACGCTTACTGCTTTTCATTTCTTTCATAGGACCTTTCATCTCAACTGGGTGGAAATTCATAGCTTGAATAAAGGCATACAATTAGTGAACATAATATAGTTGTTGACTAGAAGAGAGTAACGTGTTAAAATTTAGTCCTGGATGTATTTTAAAAAAATCACACCCCTGTACTTCTAAAACATTGCAAAATTAGTTCTTCTGAACTCTAACAGGAATATAATTGCAAAATATTTTCATGTATATTCTTTGATTTAAATGTTGTACTCATATTTCTTGTAATAACTGAAATGATTCTCTTTAGAAAGTAAAATGAATTATAAAGATTAATATGGCAATATTCATTGATACTGAAGACCAAATGACAATAAAACATTGATTAATCCAGAGAAAGTCACTTAACATTTGATATTTATACATCAGTACAGTTTTTAATAAGGACTGTTGAAAATGTGAATGAAAGGGAAAAAAAAGCACTGGAATGTATATGTAGGAGTATTTAGAAGCCTGGGTAGGAAATTGAAGGTCTTGGGAACACAGGTGGTGGTTTAATTTCTTCTAATTGAAGGTCATGACTTTGGAAGATAAAGAAGGGACTGAGAAGTGAACAGCTGGCTCTGTAGACAGTGTCAAACAGAATTTAGTTTTCTGGACCATGATGCATGATACTAAACTAATGCTCCTGGCAAAAGAGAGAGTACATCTAATGAAGAGTGGGAAGAACATGCTTGGCAGAAGATTTGCTGACCGGAACAAGAAGGCATTGATATATGAGTAGGGTGGAATAAAGGACCAAACAAGCTGTTAAATTATACCCCATGGAGGAAAACAAGCTGACTTAGGAAGAGTAAAAGTAGTGGAAAATGATCAGTAAATCAAGAGAACTTAACAGGAGTGAAGATAAAGGAGAAATATTTGTGGCTTTATGTATTTATATCCATATTCAGATAGTGTAGGTAGTGATAATATTTTAGATAAGAAGGTAAGTAATACTTGAAGGTTTTCATTATGACTTGATGGGGATGGGAGCTTTGGCTGAGGAAAGCTATTTGATCCTGAAATTCTAGTTCTTACTGCTTCTAGCAAAGAAACCATAGAACACAGACGAACGTAAGGTGGGACCTAAGGAAACAACCAGTAAATTCCCTGGTAAGAGAAACTCTGGAATGACTAGGAGTGATTCTCTATTAAACAAGAGTGCTGTAGGTTGAGAAAATTGGCATTTTTCAAAGGAAATACACTTTGAGTTATCCCCTTTCCCTTCCACTTAGGCTGTAATGTGTCTACAAGAAATTTCAAAAAACTCAGGGATATAAAGAACACAGTTCAGATTTGGAGGGGAGGAAGATCTCCAGATTCCTGTTACAGAGTATGTAGCAGAGAAGGGGATGAGGATGATGACTGACCCAAGATCGTGGCCGCTGGGAATGTGGCAGAAATGGACAGATTTGGAATTAGGCAATTTCAGCTTTCACATGTCTCTTATTGTCTGCTGTGAGCTTGACAGATGCCAAAATGTAGCATGGAAACTTTATAACTTTTTTCCTCCATAGTTGAGCTTAATTTCTATTCTGAATTCTAATTTCTTGCCTTCTCAACAGCAGAAAATTTAGTCTGCTCTCATCCAGGTAGATACAGTCCCATCACATTAATGACTTCTCACTCTTTTGGGGTGTAAACTATGTCAAGGTCAGTGATAAGTCATTTCAGTTTAAAGCTCAAACACTTCATGATTTATGAAACCCTGCTCACCTACCTCTCTGGCCTTGGAGTTGATTTGCAGGTGCTCGAAATGATCTATTGCTGCAGTGTCCACAGTGGGAAGAGGCGTCTGCTTTGTCCTTTTCCTTCCTCTTTCTGAAATGCACAATCAACCAGTCATGACCTTCACTTTTTGGTATCTATCTCTACATCTGCATGAGTGGCCAGTACCACTTCAGTCCCATCTAGAGTGCCCCTCAGGCCTGCCAACCTTCTCCCCGTTAATGTTCTCATATGCTTAAAGATAAAGACGTGGATCAGGTTAAGCTGATCTGTGCTTTTCTTGGGGCTCTAAGTGCATGACCATCAAAACTTTTCTACTTCTGTCAAATTTCATTCATCTCTATTTTTCTTTATTTACGCCATTTTGGGTAGGGAACGTGGACGGGTTTTTTTCTTGCAGAACTCCAGACACACAGCCTTCTATTCTCGAGTCTCCAAATGTGAGAGTGCCCATGTCCACCCCATCTTGTCCCACCCACAATCCAGACCCAAGTAAGGGAGCATTGTAGACTAACAGGTACGCCAATGTCTATTCTCATTCTCCAGTTTTCTTCCTTCTTTTTCAGTAGCTCTCTCACTTTTGTTGGCAAGGGGGTGGAAAATAAAACACTTGGTTAGCATTCCCCACCCCAAATCTTTCTTGAAATTAGATTACTTCATTGATACTTTAAAACTTGGTAATTTTACTCCTTTCACCTCGAAAACCTTGTTTCATTGAAGCAATGGTAAATAGGGATGCTTCAAGTGTCTAAGATACATACATTGAAGAAAGAAACATAATATTTCATATATCATACTATAATGGGTATGTTTGAATTCCAAGTAGATCTATATTCTGACAAATTTATATTAAAGTCATAGATAAAAGTTTTTGTTAGCATGCCTGCCTATAATTTAAATATTCCAGAAGGACATATTTATTGACAAAACCAATAATTTGAACCCAAGAATCTATTGAATTCTCTGGAAGACCCTCTACCAGTAGTGGAGTTGCCTGTAAAACAGAAATAGTAAACTGTACCTGTTTCATGAATTTTTTCCAATGATTAATTGTTGATAAAATACCTACCTTAGTATCTAAAAAATGCTAAGTCTTCAATAATTGCTAATAGCTATCGTTATACTATTATTGAAATCTTAGAATCTTGGATAGAAACACATTCTAGAGGAAAGGTAAGAGAAACAAATGAATAGTTTAACGATTATTTATGGATTGCTGGGACAATCTGCCTTTTCCTCATGTCCACCAGCCATCAAGAGTTTTGACACACAGTGTTTAAATGAATACAAAAATACTTCTTAATCTGTTTTATATTACTTGACCTGCAGCATTTCCTTCCCTGTGTAACAAAAATAGGTGAGCTTAAGAGAAGTCATGGAGGAAGAACGTTTTAGGAAAGAAGTAGAAAGATGTTTGCTTGAGTGGTTGTTGGCGTTTGAGGTTTTTCTTGTGATACTATGATCTGTGATCTACTTAAGGAATAGTTACAGTTTATATGTTATATGTTGTATAATAGAATAGAAGGATAAATGTGGTGGAGAGGTTTCTTTAATGTGCATATGGAATAATGTTTTGCTTGCATGGCAAAATAAATGACAGCAAGATACTCTCTAAGCACCTGCTGTTCTCATGGTGCTTTCTAATTTTGAGACTTCTCTGGGTCTCAGTGTCTTGGGGTGTTGCTGAAGTAGTGTAGTTACTGCATGGAAGTGAAGATGGGTGCAGGCAGCAAGTCCTTTAGTAGAGTAGAGTACCACGGCTAATTATTTCCCTACTTGGGGAATCCAAGTTATACTGAGATGGGTAGGGAAGACAGCAGTAGTTTTGTTGTTGAAATATCCCAGGAACAACCTTCAATACAACTATTAAGTATTGGTTTTTTTGTTGTTGTTGATCAAGAAGCTTTCTTTTCAGGGCTTAAGAATGAGAGGAATTAGATTTTTTTTTTTTCAAACCATCATGGAGCTTCTGAAGACAAAGCATAACAGTTAGAGTTCTAGATGCAAACAACAGGAATTGGCCATGGCTGAAAAATGAGTTTGGTGAAAGGATGTTGGGGAGATCATGGAAACTGGGGAGGTGGCAGGAGGTTTGAAATAGGCAGAGACCACTGGGGCCTCATCCAGGACTATAACCCAGACACTGTCATGGGGACAGTTCAGTGCCTGGACAACAGCAGGTGTGGTGGCTGGCAGAAAGGTTACATATCGTAGACGTGGCGTATTGAAACACAAAGTGAAATTACAGGACAATTTGATATTTTTTCTTACAGCCATAGTACTACCAGATTATATAAAATTGCCTCATTTAAAAGTAAATGAGTTAAAGGGGTGCCTTTTAAAAATTAAAGCAACATATACTATTGAAGCTAGTACAATATAGAAGTACAGGTACTTCCCACCTTTAACTTCACTGTGCAGAAATGTCTTCCATTAGAAGTTTGAGCTTTATCTTCCAATCTGTGTAAGAACTTAACATGTAGAGCTATAAGATACATGCTGCGCTGTAACCTTACTTTTTACTTGGTTGATTTTACTCTTTGGTTGACGTCAGAATATGTAGTTCTATCTGATCATTTTAGAGGCTCTGCAGCATTTAATTGTTTCAAAAACACAATTTAGTCAACCAGTCTACACTGGATGTACAGTGAGCTTGTTTATAATTGCAATATTGTACCATGTTTCAGTGGACATTTTTCTTTCACTTGTAGGAGTTCCTCTGGGCTAAATTCCTGGGAGTAGAAATGTTGGGTCAAAGGGAGAAGCATATTTAAAAACTTGAGTCATTACCAGTTAACTTTGTAGAAGGGTAGTCCACTTTGTAGTCATAGTAGTAAGATATGAGAAGGCCAAATTCCCTGTAACTTGGATGCATTTGCTATTGTGTACGGATAATATTAAGTGGAACAATATTTTGCAGAGATAGCTGACTAGATTAATCAACCTGTTCTGATTTTTTTCCCTCAAAATATTTGAAAGCAGAAGAATAGGATCTAATAACATTTTCTATATTTTGGGTACTTTTCTAAAGCTTTATTAATTTATTAAAAGAATTAAAATATGGCACTAAAATGTAGGTGGAAAAGGCCAACTTTTCAAAAATACTGGAGACTGAGTAATTTGATAATCATTGTCATTAAACCAGATAAGTGTTTTCCTTAAGAATAACTTAGTACTAGAAATTTCAGGATGGGTTCTTTTTCAGTGAATCTGAAGGAACATTAAAACAAAACGTTGCTTCTCTAAAATAACAAATGTCTTAAGAAATTTAAGTGTTCTATGCAGGTCTAATTATTTTCCTTTGAAAATAACATGTTGGGTTGAAACTTTTCTTTATAATGAAAAAGTAAAATGTAAAAAAAATGACATAACTAGTCTTTATAAGAATTTTTACAAATGGTTGAAGAATAGTTGGATGTTGTATATAAATAGTTCAGCCATTTCTCTGCGTTAAACATTTTTAATACCACTAGGTAAACTGGGTGCTCATATTGGCTTTTTTTTTTTTTGTATAAATGCAGTAATTCTCCAAAAATAACTTTCTTGACATTGTGCTGGCAAAATAAAATTTTCATTGATGTACTCAATTATACATCCCACACAAGGATGAGCATATGTGCTAATTGCATCTGATATTTCATTTGCTTTTATGTTTCAGCAACAAAAACAGGAGTTTGATAAAGAAAAAAACTAAAAACCAACCTGCTCAGGTGGCAATCTCCTTGATTTTGAGTTTCAATTTTCTTTTTTTTTTTTTTTTTAACATTTTTTATTGATTTATAGTCATTTTTACAATGTTGTGTCAAATTCCAGTGTTCAGCACAATTTTTCAGTCATTCATGGACATATACACACTCATTGTCACATTTTTTTCTCTCTGAGTTATCATAACATTTTGTGTATATTTCCCTGTGCTATACAGTGTAATCTTGTTTATCTATTCTACAATTTTGAAATCCCAGTCTATCCCTTCCCACCCTCCACCCCCCTGGTAACCACAAGTCTGTATTCTCTGTCTGTGAGTCTATTTCTGTCCTTTATTTACGCTTTGTTTTTGTTTGTTTGTTTGTTTTTGTTTTTTAGATTCCACATATGAGCGATCTCATATGGTATTTTTCTTTCTCTTTCTGGCTTACTTCACTTAGAATGACATTCTCCAGGAGCATCCATGTTGCTGCAAATGGCATTCTGTTGTCAGTTTTTATGGCTGAGTAGTATTCCATTGTATAAATATACCACCTCTTCTTTATCCAGTCACCTGTTGATGGACATTTAGGCTGTTTCCATGTTTTGGCTATTGTAAATAGTGCTGCTATGAACATTGGGGTGCAGGTGTCATCCTGAAGTAGATTTCCTTCTGGATACAAGCCCAGGAGTGGGATTCCTGGGTCATATGGTAAGTCTGTTCCTAGTCTTTTGAGGAATCTCCATACTGTTTTCCATAGTGGCTGCACCAAACTGCATTCCCACCAGCAGTGTAGGAGGGTTCCCCTTTCTCCACAGCCTCTCCAGCATTTGTCATTTGTGGATTTTTGAATGACGGCTGTTCTGACTGGTGTGAGGTGATACCTCATTGTAGTTTTGATTTTCATTTCTCTGATAATTAGTGATATTGAGCATTTTTTCATGTGCTTTTTGATCATTTGTATGTCTTCCTTGGAGAATTGCTTGTTTAGGTCTTCTGCCCATTTTTGGATTGGGTTGTTTATTTTTTTCTTATTGAGTCATATGAGCTGCTTATATATTCTGGAGATCAAGCCTTTGTCGGTTTCACTTGCAAAAATTTTCTCCCATTCCGTAGGTTTTCTTCTTGTTTTACTTCTGGTTTCCTTTGCTGTGCAGAAGCTTGTAAGTTTCATTAGGTCCCATTTGTTTATTCTTGCTTTTATTTCTTCTAGGAGGAAATTTTTGAAATGTATGTCAGATAATGTTTTGCCTATGTTTTCCTCTAGGAGGTTTATTGTATCTTGTCTTATGTTTAAGTCTTTAATCCATTTTGAGTTGATTTTTGTATATGGTGTAAGGGAGTGTTCTAGCTTCATTGTTTTACATGCTGCTGTCCAGTTTTCCCAACACCATTTGCTGAAGAGACTGTCTTTATTCCATTGTATATTCTAGCCTCCTTTGTCAAAGATGAGTTGACCAAAAGTTTGTGGGTTCATTTCTGGGCTCTCTATTCTGTTCCATTGGTCTATATGTCTGTTTTGGAGTTTCAATTTTCTTTTTATCTTAAGAATAAACATTAGAAAGGTGACATGTCATTGGGATAAACACCTCAGTAAAGTTGATTGTTATTGTACAGTTTGGTACAGCCTTTTGGGTGCAATTCCTAAAAGGCTAAGAATGACACATACTAAAAAGAAGCTGTTTTCAGGGTCACAAATCTGCTACAACTGTGTTGTAAGCAGGAGAAGAAAGCATGTTCAGGATTTGTTTTAAATATAGTATTTTGTGGGACATATTTATTTGTTTGACCTAAATTTTCATAAGACCATACTTAAATTTAATTCACTATCATGGTGTAGTAGGAAGAACGTGGAACTGGGCTCCATAGGCCCTGGATTATAATTCTGGTTCTTTTGTCATCTGCTAGCTAAGTGATTTAGGTCAACTTACTTATCTTGCTGAACCTTGGTTTCCTTGTTTCTAAGATGGAGTTAATAATACCTACTGCAAAGGGTTGGTGTATGTTCAGGGGAAATACATGTAAATCACTTCAACTAGTACCTGGAAGATAGTAAATGTTCGTCTCCTTCTCTCCTTCCAGTATCCCCTCGAAGCCTTACTTTACACCCCAGTGAATCATTAAATTTTCTTGAGCCAGCTGGTATTTTACCATCTCTACATCAAAGCAGAGACCCTTACAGAAGAATTGCTGTATCCTCTGTGAGCCTCGGGGAAAAAACTCGGAGAAGCCTCAGGAGTTCTTGAACTTGTCTGTGTTTCTGAGCTAGTCATGTTTTATTTAACTAATATTAATGTTCTTAGTGTGAATATCATCTCTACTTAAAGGACCTCTTCACCTAAAACCACAAATGATTTTTGTGTTCTTACTATACCAAAGTATTACTTTAAAATTGTTTTTTAAATTCATGAACATTCATAATTATAATGTGATATTTAGGTAGTCTCAACAATTTCCTTAAAATATTTAGTAACTTCATATATTGTTTCTATTTTGTGAAATATTCAACTCTTGATATTCACCCTTGCCCTTTTCATCTGCTGTGTATCTATTTAGTGTTGCTTGAAGAAGTCATTACAGTTCAAAGTAGGTTCTCTATACACAAACTAGTTCTTCAGAACAGACTGTCATTTCTTTATTGCTCTCTTGTTGGATCTTTATAGCACAGGTCCACAGAGGATGTTAAAAAAAAAATTCTTAGCCCTACTTTTGCTCTCCTGACTCTCAAAAGATCATCTTGCTGCTACGATGACTTGCTTCCATTCTTTGAATCCATCCTCTGCCCTATTTCATATGTGTCTGTGTCTGGTGGGATGCTCAGTGAATGCTTACCAGTGTTGAATAAAATTTTCCCAAAGCCTACTTTCTAGCATGTCATAAGTTGATCGGAGATCTTTGCTAGCTTCCTGTTTGCCACTAAAGCTCTTCAGCCATATTTTCAAGACCCTCTCCAGACAACTTTTCTCACTTCATCTAGTGAAATGTAAAGCAGAGTTTGATGCCAAAGGATTCTGAAAGATTCCATACTATTCAAAGTTGTAAAACTATTTTGTGTCTTCCCCAAACTATATTGTTCCCATTGAACCCGACCGAAGTCAAGATTTAATGACAGAAGAAATAATTACCAAATAAATTTTAAGGTAATACTTTGGTATAGTAAGAACACAAAAATCATTTGTGGTTTTAGTTGAAGAGGTCCTCTAAGTAGTGATGATATTCACACTAAGACTTTGTGTCTATCGCATTCTATATTAGATTTCAGGGTTTTTTTTTCCCCCTTCTTTAGGTACCTTAATAGTCTAGTCTTCACGATATTAACTTTATATTGTCTACATTTATTCCAATATTGAGGCCAAAGCCCATTTTCTAAGACAGAAAAGGGACTAAGATTTTCTATCAGGAATGAATTTAAAGAATGTTCTAGATGACAGGGTACATACCATGAGCCCTTATATGCCAGATGTTATTCCATTTCACAAGAACTATTTCATTTCCCCAATAATATTCTTATCCCCCTTTTCTAGAATAGGTCATGGATCCTTTAAGACCTTAAGTCATTTGCCCATGTCCGTGTAGACAGTAAGTGGCAGAAGCATGATTTGAACTCAGATCCTCTTGTCACCAAGTACACATTTTCTCTTCTACTCCTGCTGCAGGAAAAATTACTAAAATATTGACTTTCATAAATACTATAAACCTAATAAATCACCTTCCTGGGAATATAATGAATGGAAAATGTTAGCACTGTAGGTCATGCCCTTCTGATTTTTTTCCCGCTGTGACTCGAAAGCTGGCAAGTGGCTCTTGAGGAAGGTTTCACAGCTGTACTCTTCCCTCTGTTACTTTTGACTAGGTGGGTAATGGTTCCTGGCTTTGAGTCTTAGTTCCACCCTAAAGAACTCACACGTGCCCAGGTGTGTTCTCTGAGCAGTGTCACTGCTGCCGTCACCCCCACTGCGCTTGCATTTGGAAGGATGATTTCTAAGCTGCAGCTTTGAGAAGCAGGCCTGACTTACAATGCCCGTGCGGCAAGTTAGCTCTGTTTCCCACACAATAATGTTGACGCTGTGCTGAAACTGTTTCTGGGACAAGTTATTTTTAAATGTGATCAGAGACTAAGCAGACAGATTGGCTCAACCCACTTTTCTATGTCTTCATAACAATTTTTCCTGCTCCTTCATCTTACAGTAGGGACACCTCCCAGGAGTTATGATACTTGAACTGCATTTCTTCTTGGTCATGATTCTTCCTGGAAGTTGTTTTTAATTCCTGCTTCCTTTAGATGTCTTTTCCACGACCCCTGCTTCTCTTTGCATGCCTCCTGACCACTGAACTCCCATGTTCAACTTGGATATTCGACTCTTTTAGTGGGTTGTCTTTCAAAGTTTTCAAAACCTTAAGATACTACATGTAAATATAACTTAGTGCTCGTTTCTTCTCTTATCCAGGCTTTTTGTCCTCTCTTTCAGTTCCTTAATGCTTCGCCCACAGCTACAGTTATCCTGAGGGAAGAAATGACTTGTGGAAGGCTGGATGGCTGGTTCATTATTCCTTGGGTTACTTTAAAAGTGCAGTTAACTTGTGGCTGTGACTGATAGTTTGTAAATGAAACTATAGGCTGAATGATTAAGGACAACAGCATTTCCCATTTGCACACAATTGGCTATTTACTTCAGGTGCTTACGTGGTAATTTGGCTCTTGCTGAAATCCTGCCTCCTCAGGTCTTTATATTTGTACAGACCAATGGATGGGGAGAGGTGTCTGGAGTAGTCTGTAGTTGGCCTTCTGGGCAAGCCTCAGAGAGGGACTGCTGAAAAAGAATGAAAATGGGCCACATTAGAGCCGAGAACACTTTTTGCCAAGAGACGAGCCTAGTAAAACCTGGTTTCTATAGAGTATGACATAACTATTTACAGTATATATAGGTAAAACACCTAGAAATTAAGAAGAATATAAACAACCCAATTTTTAGAAAATAGGCAAAGGGCATGAAAAGACAAATCACAGGGAAAAGTACATATAGCACTTAAGTGTTTGAAAAGATGTTCAGTCTCACTCATAATAAAATAAATTTAACTACAGTAACGAACCACTTCTTAACTATCAAACTGAGAAAAATGCAGAAGTTCCAAAATAATTCTTTTGGACATGTGCTTGCAATTTCTGGAAGGATTGCAAAAATGGTATACCACTTAGGGAGAATTTGGTCGTGTTTAACAACATTATAAGTGTTTTAATCCTTAAATATGACAATCTTCTAGAAATGTATTCTGTAGATATACCCGAGTAAATGTGAAATTTCATATGTTCCAAGCTTTCACTGTGCTACTAATTGATACCTGAGTTCAGCAAAAAACAACTGGTTGAGTAGACGATGATACATTTATGTAGTAAAATATAATAGTTTTTTTTTTTAATGAGAACTTTTTTTATGCGTTACTGATAAGGAGAAGATAAATTGATATTCCAAAATAAATAATACTGTTAGGGGTAGCAACATGAAGAATAGCATATGTTGTAGGTTGACTTTGGGTAAATTAAGGGGAAGTAAATATTTGTTCAAGGATAAGAAATTTAGGAAAAGTTACCTTTAAGGGGTAAGAAAGAAGGAGCAAGAAAGGAAGCAAGACTTCTCTATGTATTTTTCCATGTAGTTGTAACTTGAATCACATAACGCGTTACCTGTATGTGTTTAAAAAAAAACACACACACACACACACAAAACTCAATTTAACAAAATTCCTGATCCTGAAAACAAAAGGAAACAAATTTAACTGGATATTGAATTAATAATGTGACCACATGGAGGAAAGATTTATTTCAAGTAGCTTTAAAATATAAAAATTTTGGCCATACTTAGTAGAGGTGGATTCCAGGGACAAAAACCTACAAATATATTTGAAACTTTACAAAGGTTAAAAAGATTAAACTACTGAATATATTGAGATAATTTTAGATCACATACAGTTGTTAGGTATTTTAGACCACATACAGTTGTAAGAAATAATGGAGAGAGAGTCCTTCATCTGGTTTTTTCTAATGGCAATATTTTACATAGCATAATCTGATATCCCAACCAGATAATTGACATTGACACACTCTACCAGCTTTGTTCAAATTTCACCAGTTTTACAGGCACCCCTTTTTGTATGTTCTGTGTGATTTTGTCACATCTGTAGATTCATGTGATCAGTCAAGATATAGAACATTTCCATCACGAGGATCAATTATGCATCTCTTTTATATTCACCTCTACCTTTCTCCCTTACCTGGTAACCACTGATGTCTTCTCCATCTCTGATTTTGTCCTTTCAAGAATGTTATATAAGTGGAATTATAGAATGTATCTTTTGAGATTGGCTTAAAAAAAAAAACTCACCATAATTTCCTTGAGATTCATCCAAAAAAAAAAAAAATCCATTCTTTCATGTTGCATGTATCAATAGTTCATTCCTTTTTATTCTGAATAGTATTCCAAAGTGTGATGTACTATAGTCTGTTTATTCACCTATTAAAGTTTGGATTCTTTTTTTTTTTTTTTGGCTCTTATGAATAAAGATTATATGAACATTCATGAACAGTATTTTTTTGTGTGTGTGAACATAACTTAGTTCCCTGGGACAAAAGGCAGGAAATCAACAACTGGGATATATACTAAGAATATATTTAGTTTTGTTAGAAACTGCCATACTCTCTTCTAGAATGACTATACCATTTTGCTTTCCCAGTAAAAGTACATGAATGATCCAATTTCTGTTTTTTTTTTTTTTGTTTTTTCAGCATTTGGTGTTAATCACTGATTTGTCTTTTTATTTTAGCCATTCTGATGAGTGTATAGTGGTACCGTGTTCTGGTTTTCATTTGCACTTCATTTCCCTAATGGCTAATGATGTTGAACATCTTCTGCTCATTTGCCATCCGTGTTACCTCTTCAGTAAAATGTCTCTTGATGTCTTTTGCCTATTTTCTAATTGCATTTTTCTTCCTGTTGAGTTTTGAAAGTTATTTATATATTCTACATACAAGTTCTTTGCTGGATATGCGGTTGACAAATATTTCTTGTCTGTAGTTTATCTTTTCATCCTCTTTACAGAATCTTTTGGAAAGTAAAATCTTAAATTTTGTTGTTAATCCAGTTTATCAATTTTTTTCTTTTATGGGTCATACTTTGGTGTTAAGTCTAAGAATTTTTCACCTAGTCCTGGGGACTGAAAATCTTCTTTTTTTTTTTTTTTTTACTAAAACTTTTGTAGTTTACATTTAAATCTGTGATCCATTGAGTTAACTTTTGTATCAAGTATGAAGTTTAGGTAGAGTTTATTTTTTAACCTACAGATGTCCAAGCTCCATTACTGAAATGGTTATCCTTCCTCCATTGAGTTACTTCTGTACCTTTGTCAACATCAGTTGGGTATATTTATATCGGTCTGTTTTAGGAATCTCTATTCTTTTTCATTGATCTATGTGTTCATTCCTCTGCCAGTATATCATGCTGTCTTGATTACTGTAGCCGTGTAGTGAGACTTGACTTTGGGTAGAGTGATTCTTCCCATTTTATTCTTTTTCAAAGTTCTTTTGGCAAGTCAATGGCGTATGCCTTTCTATATAAGTTTTAGAATAGGTTTGTCTATGTCTACAAAAACATGCTGGGCAGTAGTTAAACCTCTAAAAAGTAATTTGCTATTATTACATTGATACTCTTTTCTTTATATACTGTTGGATAAAGCAATAAATGTTAATAAAACAACATAATGATACAGTATTTTAGGGTAAGTTAGGATATATACAAGAGGAATAAAGTATATAATACTGAAATTGCATTGCAGATAGCAAGACAAAGTCATAAATTTTAAATGTATAGCTCTTTCCACTGGAATTGCTTAGAAGCAGTGTCACCCTCATAACAGCAATCATCCATGGAACCATGGTTGTGTCCTCTGATACCATTTCCCTCTTTAGGGAAATTGTGGATTTGAGATGTGGGTCAAGGAGAGTACAGGGTGGTATTGGGACACCTAATTATGCCAGAAATCAAGGAGGCTTTGAAGATTGTGGTCATGTCAAAGATCACAGGGGCCAGTTCAGAGGAGCTCCCAATGACCAAAACTGTAACAATATTTGAAAGAGAGAATAACTACTATAACTGTTGGAATTACACTGATTTTGCAAAAAATTGTTTAGAGTTAATGACAACATGGGAGAGAATACTATAGAGACTGATTTGATTGTTAGTGGGAATGTAAATTGGTGCATTCATTATTCACTATGGAAAACTCTATGGAGTTTCCTCAAAAAATTAAAAATAGAACTACCATATGATCCAGCAGTTCCATTTCTGGATATTTACCTGAAGAAAATGAAAACACTGATTAGAAAAGATACATGAACCTTTGTTCATTGGTCATTATTTATAATGTTATGTTCATTGCAGCATTATTTATAATAGCCAAGAATGGAATCAATGTGTCTATCAATAGATGAATGAATAAAGAAGATATGGTATATATATACAAAGAAATAATACTCAACCATAAAAAAGAAATAATATTGCCATTTGCAACAACATGGATGGATCTCTAGACTATTATGCTAAGTGAAGTAAGTTAAACAGAGAAAGAGCTTATGATTTCATTTGTGTGGAATCCGAAGAAAATGAACAAACAGAAACACATACACAGTGAACAAACAAGTGGGAAATAGGTGGGTGGATGAATGAAATAGGTGAGGAAGATCAAGAGGTACCAACTTTCAGTTATAAAATAAATACAGGGATGTATTGTACAACATAGGGAATATAGACAATAATGTAATAACTTTGGTGACAGATGGTAACTAGACTTGTGATCATTTTGTAATGTATTGAAATATTAAATCACTATAATGTGTACATGAATCAAATAACATTGCAAGTCAGTTATACCTCAGTTAAAAAAAAATGAAATACACAAATTGTTGCTTTTACCTCTCATTCCTGAGAAGTGTGTACAATGCCCTAGTGGGCATGTGCATTCTGAATACAAACTTTTCTATGCTTGGGAATACTTCGCTGACTTATTTATCAAGTGACATTGAGGGCTGTCTGCTGTGAGTCAGGCCTTGAGCTGGAAAATGTTCTTATCAGATTTGGTCTGTGATACAAACACCCTTGCACTTATTACCTGTGCGTCTCCGATCCCTGTGGATCTAAAAGTCCTGCTTCTCAGAGAGGAAATGCTTCTTACATGGAACACACAGCAAGAGTTACACTTTATGCCGTAGCTGAACACTATGGTATATTTGGGCTCCTTGGTGCTAAGAGAACAGGAGCAAGGAAAAGACCTATTACCCTGGAAAAAATAATTAACCCTGATGAGCAGGAGGATAGGACTGCTGTTAAATAGTAGGGGAAGGTTAGCATAAGTGAGGAGAACATGTGATCTCTTAGGCTATCTTTTAATATTCTTATACTCAGTTTTGATGATAAATTGACAAGTGCAGCAGCTGTGGCCTGAGAAAGGCATGGTGGCTAGGGGCTCATATTCTTTGTTTGGGAGTCTGGGTCCCCCTTCTGCTCCTGCCACACCCCAACCTCAACTGCCAGATAAAGCTCCTAGACCAGTAGAGGGTCTGAGGATGAGGGATACCTAGAAAGTATAATTGAGGAGGTAAGTACCATTTAGAGACCAGCTGCAGTGGCAGGGGCTGTAGTTTATTTAGGTAGCCTCCTTAGATCAACCAGAATACTAGAGGAAGAAAGATCAGCTGGAATACTGGAGGAGCTATTCCCGGATGGGGTGAAGTTATTATATGGAATGTTTTTGAGAGCTGCAAGAGTTGGACTGCAGTGGATACTATGATAAGCCCCTGAGATCCTTCTTCAGGAATGAGACACTTGTTTAACTTCTGCCAAAGTCTCACAGCTAAGACCCTCTCCAGTAAGTGCCTTTGGCCTAAGAGAGTACCTCATTGAAGGTTATGCCCTGTCTGGGGGAGAGAGCCAACATACATTAGGGGTTAATAGGTACAAAGTTCCAACCCCCTTGACTCAGTTTGGGAAAACTGAAGGCCCCATGGGGTGAGCTGAGGCCTTTGTTGCAATAGCATTGCAGTTAAACCTCTGCCTCTGCCCATTTGTTTTTCTCATTTCATCAGCTGTGATGTTTCTTAGAACTTCAGTGTCCTGGAAAATTTAGATTGTGCATTAATGTTGAATGGTAGTCAGGCAGCAGTATAGTATAACAGGATGATTACTACATGACCACGCGTGAGTTATGCTAACATGTTTTCAAAAACAGGTTTGTTGAGGTGTCAGTTATATAATCATAATGTAAAGTGGGGTTCATGAGTTTTAACATACCCATATCTATACTTTTTCTTTTTTTTTTTGGTAGATTTCTTAGGATTTTCTACGTAGACGGTCATGTCTTTGACTAAAGGACAATTTTGATGTTTCTTTCCTGTTTTTTTCTCGCCTTATTGAATTAGTTACAGCTTTGAAAATAATATTGAATGGAAGTGGTGCGAGGCATTTTGAACTTAGGGAAAGTGATCTTATCTCAATTTTAGAGCAAAAGCATTCAGTGCTGCTCCATGAAGTATCTTAGTCATATGCTCTTTGTAGATGCTTTTCATCATACTGAGGAAGTTCCTTTTATTCTCAGGCACTGAGAGTTTTCATTATGAACAGGAATTGAATTTTGTCAAGTGCTTTTTACTGCATCTTTTGTGACAAACATGCCTTTTCTTTTTTCCTGTAAATGTGGTAAATCACATTATTTTTCAAATGTTTTAGTTTAATAACCCTTTATTCTTGGAATGAACTCCATGTAGTCACAATATATCATCCTTTTCTATATTGTTTGATAGAATTTACAAATGTTGTTGATTTTCTGTCAGTGTTTATGAGGAATATTGGCCTGTAATTTTTTTCTTGATTGTATTTTAAGTTTTTGGTTGTTAGGATTATGCTGGCCTAATGAAGCTGAGAAATGTTCTTTCTCTATTTTAGGAAAAAGTTTGTACAAAATGGTATTATTCTTCACATGTTTAGTAGAATTCACTAGTGAAAATTTTTTGGGCCTGGAATCTTCTTTCTGGAGATTTTTAAAGTAAATGTATTTATAAATTCAGTTTTAAAATGTATGTATACAGCCACCATTTCATGTATAAGATTTGGGAAGTTGTATTTTTAAGGAATTTGTCCATTTTATACAAGTTATGTAACTTATTGGCATACAGTTTATAATCTTATTTATTTAATGAATTTCCATTAACATTAATGGTAGTTCAGGCTTCTATACTATACATTCTTTCAGCTTTTGTTAATTGTGATGTCTTTATTTTCCCCTTGTTTTTGAGAATATGTTAGTTAGATACAGAATTTCAGGTTGACAGTTCTTACTTTCAAGACTTGAAAGATGTTCTATAGTCTTTGGCCTCCTGTGTTTCTAGGGAGAAATTTCAGTCACCGCTTGTCTGTAGTTCCTCTCTATGTAAAGTCATTTGTATCTAGTTTTACTTATCTGCGTGAAGACTGGTTAAACTCCAGTTTGCCTTTTTCCCTAGGGTGAAGTCCTTTGAATTCCAGCTCAACATACAGAGCAGTGAACCAGGGGTTCCAACCTCAGTGGACACTGGACAAAATTTGTCTCTCTGGGCCATCACGGCTCTCAGAACCATAGCTCTGACTTGTAGTCACCGTGTCTGAATAGAAACACCTCATGAAAATGTAACCTGACAATTCAGGCTCACCTCCCTGTCTTCCTTCCTATCTTTTCCTGGATCTTGACCCAGTAGTTCTTCACTTAGATGTTTAGAGGAAGAAAAAATACACACATACAATATAATCTTACCCTGCTTGTGTAACTGCCTTTTAGTGGGAGGGTTGGTCCAACTAACATAGTCACCCATTACTAAAAGTGGAAATCCCACCTGTACTTTGTCATTAGATTAGTACATCTATGTAATATTCTCCATTTGATGATTTAGAAAAGATATGTGCTTGTTATATGACACTTTTTCTTGTCTTATTTGATAAACACATATTCATACATATACATACCTAAGTATACACATACATGTATCCACATACACATGTATCCAAATAATCTTAAACTCCTTATATGGAGATACTGAAGGTTTTGAAGAACAGAACAAACATAATTCTGAAAAGCTTTAAAATACTTTTTCTCGATTTTAAAAGTAAATCATGGCTGTAAAAATTTCAAATGATACAGAAATGAAGTAAACAAAGTTCCCTATACTTTGGGTACCCTTAGTTATGAAATGATTGTGTGAGTTGTCTACTGAGACATTATGAATTTCACTTTGACAGTGTCATTTAGACACAGCTTATAAATGACTACATCAAAGTGGCCATGGCAGTGTAGCCGCATTAGAATGCCGCTTTTTTCCTTATGAGTTAATCCTCGCTGGTTGATTCACAATGCATTTTAGCATGTGAAGGGCTCTGAAAAATCCTGTAACAGAGAAATCTAGTTTTAACTCAGCGCTTCCCCAAATGATCTGCTGTCCAAAGATTTTTTTTTCACTTATTACCTGTTATAGTCTATGGCATTAATATTCTGTGGTACAGTCTTTGTTAAATACTGATTTTTACTTTTGATTTTCATATGTACCCTATTAACATTATTTTTAAGTGGAAAAGTTATATTAATTTGAGATTTACTGTCTAGAAGAGTCAGCAAATAAAATGAATTACAAGCAGAAGAGCTGATCTTTTATTTACAGTTCACTCCTGTATTAGTTTGCTAGGGCTGCTGTAACAAAGTACCATAAACTGAGTGGCTTAAACAATGGAAATTTATTGTTTCATGGTTCCAGAGGCTAGAAGTCAAGATCCAAGTGTCAGAAGGATTGATTGCTTCTGAGGGCCATGCGGGAGAATCTGTTCCAATGCTCTCTGCTCTAGCTTCTGGTGTTTTGCTGGCAAGCTGTGGCATTCCTTGGCTTGCAGAAAAATGACCCCCATCACTGCCTTTGTCTTGATGTGGCATTCTCGCTGAGTGCATGTGTCTGCGTCTAAATTTCCCTTCATGTAAGTGTACCAGTCAAACCGGGTTATGAGCTACTCTAATGACCTCATCTTAATTACATCTGCAATAGCTTTATTTCCAAGTAAGTCACCTTCTGAGATACTGGAGGTAAGAATCTCAATAGATGAATTTTGGGGGGCATACAATTCAGTCCATAAAAAGTTTTTCTGAGAGAAGAAATTCTCATTATGTAAATTCCTTTAGATCAATCTTCTGCATGTAGGCTCATACTCAGGAAAATGGGAAATGAAATGTAAGAGGTAAGAAGATTGGGTACCATTGATAAAGCCTTTGCTTTTTCAAAGATGGTAAGGAGGCTGCAGACTGGAAATAAGATTTTGTGGTAATTATAAAAATGGTGAGGAGGGTATATATTTTCTGAGGAAAGAATTAATGTATATTCGACTTTAGGGAGATACTTGACCCTCAAACTACACTATAGTTATATACCAATAAAGGGTTTATCAGCTTTATACTCAGATATGCTGTATTATTGGCAATCTCTATATTTCAGAATACAACTCCTTTAAAATTTATTTTATCCAAAGTCAGTAACCATTCTACCTATAAATTATTTAACTCTAGCATTTTAGGATTTGTTTAGTCTGGAATAACCTCAGAGAGCATATGGATAGGGTCTGTTTAGTAATGTAGAACACCTGGCACAAAATATGTGTAGAAGGCTGCTTTAGTAAATATACGATATGGTGCAGAACTTCTATGTAAAACCTTTGTTAGCTGATAAACAGGGAGCATCTGTTACCTTATGAAATTAACTCAAAGTTAGGCAACCCATAAGGTAAGAATCCCTATGGCAAAAAGACTATAGACTTATTTACTGAACACTTGAGAGCAAGGCTCTCATTCATTTTTATTTCCCTAAATTCCTGACATGAAAAACTATAAATAATGAGTGTTCAATATATGTTAATGTAATTTTTGGGAGGGGTTAATTTAAAAATTTATTTTATTTTATTTTTTAGAGGAGGTACTGGGGATTGAACCTAAGACCTCGTGCATACTAAGCATGTGCTGTACCACTGAGCTATACCCACCCCCCATGAAGTATTTTAATTGAACAAAAATAAATAAATTGTGGTGTTAGATATAGTTCTCATTTCTAGTCACTTAACAATTCTCTATTTATGCCGAAGTTTAGGCTTTAATATCAAGTAATTCTAGGATCAGATCTCAATCCTGGCACTTATCAGCTGTGATATTTGTAAGTTACTAAAATACTTTGAGTCTCAATTTTCCTTATCTGTCAAAAGGAAACAATTATAGCTCTATCAGAAAGTAGGAATGAGAAATAAAACTGCTGCTACTTTAATATTGGCCATTATTATTACATTTTACCTGGATGAAAACAACCACTTCACAACTAGTCTACTTAAATTCACCATGCCCTCCTCCGGTCATTCTCTACCCAGGAGCCAGTCTTTCTAAAATGAAAATCCAATCGTGTACTTCTGCTGCTCAGTCCTCCAGTGTTTCCCTACTGAACTAAGAATAAAACCCAGATTTCTTGGAGCCAGTTAAGATCCTTCACAATCTGCCTCTCTCTGTTTGTCTTTCTCTTTACTAATGTGATGGTTAATTTAATGTGACTACATGCCTGGTACAGGGTATGCCCAGAGTAAATATTATTTCTGGGTGTGTCTGTGATGGTGTTTCTCAGTGAGATGAGCGTTTGACTCAGTGGACTGAGGGAAGCAGATTGCCCTCCGCAGTGTGAGTGGGTCCTCATCCGCATCCATGTGTGTGGAGAGAGGAAGAGGAGAGATCTCTGATTGGTTGTTTCTCTGAGAATCCTGACTAATACAGGAATGCATTCAGCAATCTTACCCAGCAACTTACTTTGGCGTGGAAGCTCCATGCTCTCTTCTCTACGAGTGTATCTGTCACAATGCATCTGCACCGTAACAGCCGCCTTTCCAGATCTCCTCTTCCTTACCTCCTTTTTCATTTTCTCCCTAACTTACTTGATGAAACGTTAGCTTTCTTGCAAGTTGAATTTATTTTTTAACTTGAAAATGCCATTGGGGGAACTTAAAAGTCCCTCATGACTAGGTTTTGTGTTTCTCCCCTGTGGGCCCTCTGGTAGTTGGGTTCACTGGATTCTAGATTTGACTCTATGACATTCAAGTCTCCCATTCACTTCTCTACTTACCTTGAAAACTTTATGAATGCTTACACCTCTCGTACAGTTCCTAGTACCTGGTACATGATGAATAATTATTTATAGAGTAAATGTGAATGAAAACAAGATGGCATTTGTTAAAAATCAGTACAGTTATTGGCATAAAATAAGTATCAAGAATAAAGAAAGCTCCATTTGAAATTCAGGTTTGTAAACTGATGGAGTACTTCTACAATAATCACTGAAGAAGGGAGATAGAGATGCTGTTCTTTTAAATATTGGACATTATCCTGAGCTTTTCATAGCATATAAGTTACTGGAATCTAGTTAAGGGGAAGAAAAGAGTTTCAAAAGCGAGCGCGTTTTAACTTCATTGGTATCAAACATGAGTAACTGTAAGTTAAATTTATAAACTAATTTCCTGCACTAAATTTTGATTTTGATGTAAAACAGTTCACAAAATGTGTGTGTACAAAATCAGGTAGGTAAAAACAGGGTCTTAACAGTAAAACAGTCTGATAGCAAGAGAGTCACAGTACTTGACCTTGATGGGCAGCAAACCACAGCAGGGAAACTGGTCAGTTCTAAGACAGACATGTGGAAGACACCAGTGTAATCTTGTTTGACACATTTCCCTTTGTTGATGAAGTGGTAAGTCTCTTTTTAACTTCCGTTTTTCCAGTTTACTGGTGTTTAGTTTGTTACTAGCACAGAGAAGAAAATTGTAACTCAATGTCTGAATAAATGAAAACTGCTCTAGATACTGGCCATGTGCACTGTGCTAGTTTCTTTAGTTATAGATGACTCCCTTCCAGTAGAGAGACTCACACTTCTGATACACTTGCCTTTCTCAGAGATGGGGCTTCTAATACTCAATTTCCCAGCATGTTAAAAAAAAAAAAAAAGTTTCCTCTTAAGAATTTTTTGGCCTATGCAGACTGGATAATCCTGAGATGCTAAATTTTCTAAAATGTTACTTTTATTACCAGAAAATTATTCTAGCTATTTTGTCCAAAATATCATATCTCATACCTCAGATTAATTCTTCACTCTGTTTCAGAGAAGTACGATTCAGTGTTGGCTACACATTAGAATCACTTGAAGAGCTTTTTTTTAAAAAAGGCAGATTTTTGAGTCACATACCAGATCAATTAAACTGCTTTAATATCAGCCCCAATGGGGTGGAACTGAGACATGGATATTTCTTATAAGCTCCCTTAAGTGATGTAAAGTCAAGAGTGAGCACCAGTGCCTTAGGGTCTATATCTAATTAAAAATCAATCCCTTGTCCAAGGTTAATTCCAAATCCAGTGCCCCAGAAGGTTATGATACTGGGTTTTCTTTTTTCCCTTTTTAAAGTAATTAATATTTTCCCTTCTGATTTCAAAAAAGAGACAGCAATGTGGGAAAGTACAAGGGAAAAAAAAGGCATCTATAATCCCATTGCTTAGAGGGAATCAGGGGGACCATTGTTAAAATTTTAGGCTTTAAAAATTTAAAATTTTTCAAGTGAGCAAAATTACTGTATGCTGTTATATGAGTGCAGTCTCTATTCATTGCTATTTTAGGATTAAATTGAGCTGGAGGAGCTCTGAAGTGATTACCCGGTTTAAAGTTGTACCTTTATTAAAGTAACAATGTAACTGAGGCAACTGGTAAAATAACTTTTTCAAAGGCACATAGATAGTGAACCAGATTCTGCGTCTCGCCTCTCTGCAGTTCATATCACAGTACCTTGTGTTTTGAAATACTAGACTTTTTCATCCTTAGGCAATTCCCTTAGTATCCACTGTCTTCTTGGTGGATACTAATATTATTTTCAAATATGTGTAAAACTCTTTCTGTCTGAACTTTAGTAATTCATGTTAGCACTGCTCCGTTGCTCGTTCCTGTTGAGTCCAGTCTCCCGACACACTTATGAAGTACATCCTTTGAACTTCAGTCAGTTTTTAGTCTTTCTGTGTCCACTGACCCTCAGAACAGTCGCTTGTATCCTCTGACTGTGGAAAACTAATTTTTCTAATCCTGAGTTCTAAATTTGACAAGTGACTGCTTGTCAGGCGTCCTAGGAATATTATATGAAAAACTGCCTCCTACCCTATTAATAGCAGACACATTGTTTAATTAATGAAAAATCAGGCTGTTAGGTCAAGTAAGTGATGGCTTGCAGTGAATGCCACAAAGAATGTCAGGAGTTCGTTCATATCCATCTTAATTATAACTGAATAATGGGGTCAAGTTCTTTCCTTACAAAATAAATGATTCCCTACTTGTTATGGTAGAGTTCTAAAAGTTAAAATAAGACTGGCTCCCAATGTTACAGTGACCCTAAATAATGTTTAATTAAGCCTAAATTTTGAGTAAATTATTTCCAGACTAGTTTAAAAGTTAATGAGATAATAATCACTCAGGAGAGAACAGCATGGTAGCGATAT
Organism: Camelus ferus; assembly: GCF_009834535.1. Classification (NCBI taxonomy): domain Eukaryota; kingdom Metazoa; phylum Chordata; class Mammalia; order Artiodactyla; family Camelidae; genus Camelus; species Camelus ferus. The sequence continues at coordinate 54,832,640 of NC_045700.1, forward strand.
TATGAAACAGCAGCAGCCTGGCTAGCTTGTGTATTTTCTCTTATTCCAGATCTCACACATGCTTAATTGACTTAAAACATTATGGTTCAGATGTGCTTAGGGTCACTCAATAGGCCTGTAATGTGGATGGATTTGAATTATATATGAAGTGTTTAAGGCACAAATATATGAGCATCGTTGATGCAATGAGAGAAAAAAATACAAATTTTTTATCTGACACATGAATATTGGTTCAGTTATCCTGACAGAATGTCAGGAAACCTGGAAAGTTTACTCAGCAACCTTAATAGCATAGTTATTAAAGAGCCATAGTGTTGACAGAACGTTTATTAACGCCTATATAATTACCTAATCCCCCCAAAATCTGATGAAATTCTGTCTCAATCACTTTCTGATAATAAAGTGATAAAAATTTATAATAGAAAATGTAGGAAATAGGCAAGTTTAAAAAAAAGTCACTTGTGTTACCACCATAACGAAGCAGTGGTCATTCACACCTTGGACTTTAAGTGTTTTTAGCCCAATGTCCTTAAAATACAACTGTTTTTGTATTGGATATACTGTTTGTAATCTACTTTCCTGACTTACTGCATTAGAATGTTCTATGTCATTGTATTTTTAACTGGTCTCCTGGTGCCATAACTGGTCTCGTAGCTTTTATTCTGCACACACAAGCACAAACAAACAAACAAAGAAAACTCTAAGTATCTAACATTAAGGAGTCTGAACAACAGCTTATATACTACTAAAGGCAAACAAACTGCAGGAAAGAAAGAATTTGCAGCCTATGTAACCAGCATGGAGGATAATACTCCAGGTACATGTTTAGCTTGGCAGTAGAAAAATTGCCAGGCCCCTAAGAAGAAAATAATTCACAAAAGAAAAAAAGTTACTTCAACAATACTGTTTAAAATATCAGTAGTATTTTTTAATCTCTTAAACCAGAAAATCCTGAGACAAGTAGATAAACTGGATTCCCTGTTTAGAATTTGTGATTTATGTCTGAGATCCCCAATGCCAAGTTTGAGTTTTCTGAAAGTGCTTATGTGCCACATATCATAAAATGATGAGTGTGTGTTTCTTAATTATATTTTTCATACAGAGATTTATAATGCTTAATCAATTATTTAAAGGATATAATATTTGTGTTTTTAGAAACTATGTTCATATAGGCATTTAGTGCAATTCATCTTTATATTATCAAGGATTATAAGAAGTAAGATCTTTGTAAGAACTAGTTCTCTGTAAGTATCAACTGAATAGAAAAGAAAATTCCAAATTTAGAAGTTTTATCCTAACAGTTACTCATTTTTATCCCACATGGTCCTCTTAATCTCACATTTATTGTACTTCTGTTTCTCTTTCATAATTTAATTTAATCTCAATGTACATCAAACAACTTAAAAGCATATGTGATTGAAATATTCATTTTCCATTTACAGTTTATAACTTTAGTAAAAAAAAATTTTTTAGCCTATAAGTTTACAAGAGATAGGGGAATATACTTAGAAAAAGATGCTGAGAATTGGATCTCATCATTCGGATGCTGATGTGTAAATAATCATTAACCCATAGTACTGTGTGATCCCTACAGTTCCCTTCATCCTCAGATGACACGTTTTGAGTTCCAGTTTTAAGACCTAGTTTTCATTTTATGCAGAGTTTTCATTCCAGATTAACTAAGCATTGGAATATATGCATATACTGTCTGAGAACTTCCCCCCAACTTAGCCTATCCTCCTATCCATATGTGACCTTCACAGCTTGAATTTTTTTTTAATAATTCATCACATTCTTCTATTAGGGACAATTTCTTTTTTTCAAAGTTACTCATGTATTAATTTGGAATTCTTTTTATGAATACATTTGTTTACTTACCTTACTTTGAATTATCTTTGCATGTTAGTGAATATTTTGTGACCATACTATGAAGTTTGACTGAAACAATATTTGACTAAAAAAAAATACTAAAATACTTATTCAAATGAACATTGGCCTTTAAAAGTAATACCTTGAAAGCTCCATACTTGTTTCAATGTTAATTGACATTATTCCAAGTATTTTTAAACTCCTAATTTTGAAATTATTTGCAAAGGCATGGTTTATTAAAAAAAAAAAACTTGTCATTAATAAATCTTGATTTTTCTCTTTTAAATAATTAGAATATAATAAAACATTTGGGGAGTAACCTAATCTAGGTAGTTCTGATGTATTTCATTTTATACGAGATACTCTTTTTTTAAGACTGCATTATTTTTAAAGAGTTTAAAAGGTATTTCGAAAGATAGAGGTATTTTAGAATAAATACATTGCTTCTTAAGATGAATTTTTTGAAGGAAAGTACTCTTTTAGAATAAGTTCTAGAATAGTTACAAGCCTCAATATATAACAGTCAATTCAGATGAAATGTGTGGTGCTAAAAGGAATCTGAAAAGGTCACTTTGTCCAAACTTGTCTGAGGAATTTGGAATATTAAAATAAATGTTCACTAACAAATGGTTATAACATTTGGAGCTATTTATAAATCTACACGTTTACCTAAATTATAACATATATACATATTTGTATGTGCATATGTGTACATATGGCAAGTAAAACTGTCTAGATAAATGTAAAGCATGTTTATTTTTCACTATAGGTATTTTTTTCCTCAATCTTTTGTCTGAACCATGTTTTATATAAACCTCATTACAATTAGATTTGGATTTGAAAACCTGGTTTTATTACCTATTAACTATGTGATCTTGACCACATAATCTAAACTGTGAGTCTTAGATCTGCATTCGTTTATTAGAAATATTTTCCTTTTCTGAGGATGGCATACGAGAATTAGTGTACATTGCCTTAGTGCGTGGGTTATTTAGCAGCCGTACCACATGTTTCTTCTCTCTGTGCCCCCGTCACTCCTGTTTCACTCTTGTCTGACACAGCCAATATTTGTACTTGGATATTGGGACTCCAGGACTTCACTTTTCGTGAAATTGGCTTTGCTTTCCAGCACATTTACCCCCCTTCTTTCAGATAGTTGTTTTTATTTTTTTAACAATTTTCTGCTGAAAATCTTGCTAGGCCTACACCTCTCTTTGGTCATACAAAATTATACAAAATGGAAAAAACAATAGAAATGGTTCTATTTTGTAAAAAAGATTTGTGAAAATGTTTGGAAAAGAAGTGCAAATGACAAAAAATTTCTGAAGGAAAATATCTGAAGTTGAATGGAGTTTATTAGAAGATTAAAAAAGTAACATTAGCATTTTCTCATACCAGTGTGGCTTTTAAAAAAGCCATAGTCTGAGCAGTAGTTTAATTGATCCCTTCAGGCCTTTGATAAATCTACAGATTTACGGCAAATGTAATTTATGGAGGTATTAAAATTAATTTGACACCGAAATAAACTCTGCATCATTAATATGGTAACATCTACTGGGAACTGCCCCAGACCTATAAAACCAAAGCTACGGTAATTGATAATGAATGATCATTGCTGAAGTACAGATCATGTACTGTATGCTAATGAACGTGTTTTCTCCCTGTTGATTGCCTGTCCCAGCCTCTGATCCACATCTTTGACTCTGTTCAGCTCAGAAATAAACCCCTTCCCACTACTTACCAGCAAAACCAACTTCCTGTTAACTTACATATTAAAAAAAGAAATGTTTCATAAAGCTCTTAACCCTTATTTGCACTGGGGCCTTTACACCGTGTAGGCTTGTGGGTTTCTCTTGAATCACCTTTTTTTGATTAAGTTGCATGTTTTCTAGATACATCATCATATCACAAATTAATAGTCTCTTGAATTTTCACTAACATTTTAATATCTCCAACATAATGCTTTGTAAAATGGTCTGAGTTCCTCACTGAAACACTTTAAAAAATCTTTTTCTTATGTATATAAAGGAGCAGAATCATTCAAGGTACTGACAGCTGAACTTCTGCCGAGTTAGTTCCCATAGTTTGTGCGTATGGTCTGTTTTAAGAGTAAAATGATCTTGTTATTTTAGCTCTTCACCAGTGAAAGACTGGTCAACCCAGAACTTACATTGAATTCTAGCTGCAAAACTCTGCTATGAAATAGTTTTACTGAATGAAGTCAATTTTGTTTTACTATTCAGATCTAAAATTTTATAATCTATTAAATTTTACTTAATAATTTATACAGCTCTAGTCCTTCGGTTCAGGAGAAAAATGATGTTTTTGGTCAAACTGTAGTTCAGTCTTGCAAGGAAAAAGTTTATATTGAGTGATGTTACACCATTTAATTTTTATGTCCATGGAACATGACTAAAACCTAGGGGAGTATTTGAGAAGTAGGTTGATGGCTAGCCAGCTTGTAAAAATACTTTATTTAATTTACAAATATTCATAAGGGAACAGTTGTTTAAAAACAATTCTTATGTCAGAGAAGCTCCTTCTGTGTGATACATTGAATAAAAGGGTGGCAGTTCAATTCAAATGAAATAGTGAATTATGAATACCTTTTTCTAAAGCTTATTTGCAGAACAAATCCAGCAACACTTTGTTCATCAGAGAGCCCAAAATACTCTCTTCACAGCAGTGTACATCTGGGTAACAGTTTGTTCACAAGTTCAGATGTTCTACTATTTATGAAATTATGGTCTCAATATTTCAGTGACATTCAGATAGATTTTCACAAAGAATGTTATGTGTGGAATGGAAGCTAGAACAGAGAAAGGACCAGTATTGTAGGAAAAAAAATTCACAAAGCTGATCTCTGGATCTCATTTTCTAGAGTAGCCATTTGGGACTCACTTATGTCACTAAACACAAAGAATCACTTTTCCAGAGAGAAAAAGAGGAAAGTAAATGTCTTGACACATGGTAAGGGATTTTGAGTAGATATCTTTGTGCTTTTAGAATATACATACTTCTCCATTTATGAAAATTGAGTTATATTTATTAGAATTCAAAAAACTTATTTTTTCTTTTAAAGAAGCCTTTGCTTATAAAATGAATGGGGAATATAATCTACTTAGCTGGAATTAGCTTCCTGTATCAGCCAGTTTCGTGGGGAAGTGGCCTAAAGAAACTTAGTCATTGTCAGGAGATAACACCATGGATCTCTGTGTATCTTGCTAGCAAAAGCACTGAGTATATTTGTTCCAGACAATCTTTTCAAGGTTGGTTGTTCAGTGAATGGACAGATAGTGTCTCACCCTGGAGCAAAGGAAAAATTTATTACAGCCTTGAGAATAGAGATAGCATCTCCCTTCAGAGCAAAGGTCAGCTCTACTTTCTGTTAAGTAAAATAAAGATAATGTTGCCTTCTGGAGCAAATGAACAGGCATGCTCACTGCTAATTATAAGATTTGTATTCCCTAAGTTCAGAGTGGCCTTCCTATAATGCAACTCAGAGTGTGCAGGTGTCACATGGCATTCTTTCTATTACCCGGTAAGAGTTGGAACTCAGGAAAATGGCACATGAACATGCTGATGCTCTGGGCAGTGCTGTTGCTGTGAGGTTTTTTTTTTTTTTTTTTTTTTTTTTTCCTAATTGAAGTATAGTTGATTTACAATGTTAGGTTGGTTTCTGGTGTACAGCATAGCCATTTGGTTATACATCTATATGTATATACATTCTTTTTTGATTCTTTTCTATTTATTATAAGATATTGAATATAGTTCCCTGTACTCTACAGGAAATCTTTGTTGTTTATCTACTTTATATATGGTAGTGTGCATCTGTTAATCCCGTACTCCCAATCTATCCCTCCCTTCCCTTCCCATTTGGAAAGTTTGTTTTCTGTCTGTGAGTATGTTTCTGTTTTGTAAATAAGTTTGCTTGTACTATTTTTTAGATTCCACATATAAGTGATAGCATATAATATTTGTCTTTCTCTGACTTACTGCACTTACTGTGAAAATCTCTAGGTCCATCCAGGTTGCTACAAATGGCATTGCTTCATTTTTTTTATGAGTAATTAATATTCAGTTGTGTACACACACACACCCACCCACCCACCACGTCGTCTTTGTCCATTCATCAGTGGACACTGAGGTGGTTTCCATGTCTTGGCTATTGTAAATACTGCCACTATGAACATAGGGGTGCTTGTATCTTTTTGAAATAGTTTTCATCTTTTTGGGATGTATGCCCAGGAGTGGGATTGCTGGATCATATCATAACTCTATTTTTAGTTTTTTAAGGAACCTTTGTACTGTTCTCCATAGTGGCTGCACCAGTTTACATTCCCACCAACAATGTAGGAGGGTTCCTTTTTCTCCACACCCTCTCCTTGCTGTGAGTTTTAATAAAATCCTTTGCTTCTGATCCAGGAGTTTCATGTCGGCTTGCAACATCCATGAAACTGGCAGGCAAATACATTAGCATTCAAGAAAGGTAATCTCTTAGATCTTCGACAGTCTTAGTGACAAGGGTCAGATGCTGATAGAGACATTGTTTTCTGGAAGAGAAAGAATGAGCACTGTATAGTCCAGTTAATGGAACTTGAGAGAAATCCTTTGTATTGGTAGTGAGCATATTGAGCAACTTAGGTCAACTAGGCAATAAGTGATTCTTTATTCTGTTTCTTGGTAGTAAGAAGTTAAGGATGTGGTCATTGGTCAAATGTGAGGAAATAGGTTCAAAGACAGCAGCTTGAATGGTGGTGTTATATCATCCATATGGCATAATGGTTGAAACCTCTTCAAATCCAGTTCTTTTCTAATCAAATTACGATAGTGAGCTGAGGAGTTCAGGGAGCCCTGTGGCAAACAAGTAAATATAAACTGGGATCCTTTGCATGTGAATACATACTGCATTAGACTTTTTTCCTGGGTTCAATCCCCAGTGCCTCCGTTAAGGGAGGGAAAACAACAACAATAAAAGAATAAAATTGTTCAAAACAGTTGAGATTGAAAGAAGGCATTAGCAACATCAGTCACACAAATCCAGTCCCCTTCGGCTTGTTACAACTTTTGTATTGCCAATACCATGTCTGGAACCGCTGAGGCAGCGTATGGAACTACATTCAGACTGGGCTGGTCTATAGCAAGTGTCCATAACCTCCTGCCTTTTTCACAGACCACATAGGGCTGTAATGCAGAGAGTGAGTTTGTGTCGGTACTCCTGTTTAGGACACGTCACTGAATAAAGCTGTAATCTTTTTTTTCTTACCAGGTATTTCCTATTGCTTCAAATTAAAAAAGTACGTCGGCTCAGGCAATTCCAAAGGCTCCCATTTAGTGTGGCCAATTCATACTGGCTTAAGGGCAATTTTATGTGTGTTCTATTTAAACTATCTGGTAGGGGAAGTGTTCCCCAATCAAACATAACATTGATTTCAAGAATACATTCAGGCAGCGGAGATGCAATTACCTCACATAACATTTGTTCAGGCAGCCCAAAGTGCATCCAAATTTTTACTTTAACTCCATTTACAGAAAGAGCCCCGTATGCTCCCAGTCCAACCATTGCTCTTTGTAGAGGTGCCCTGGTTGTTGCTACTTCTCTTCCAGGTAGAAGGCTTCCTTGCCAATCTGGAAGTCAACTTCTAGTCTGCTTAATTGTACCAACTGGTACTGAGACTTGTCCTGGTACTAAGTACTAAGAAGTCCTGCCCCAACTTTTAGACAACAGCTACAGAAGTACACGTCTATCCTGAGCGTGAAAAATAGAAAATCTGTCACCACCTTGGGCATAAGGAGGCAAATGGTTAGAAATTGAGCTGGGACTAAACCTACGGTGTGGCATGCCATGCTTAAGGATAAAGGCAACAACTGATTGTCTCAACTTCTGCGTCTAATATGCCGCTCTGAGATCCATCTGGAGATAGCTGCAAAAGCTCTGAAGTCCGTCCCCCACCCCACAGTGGGTACTCTCGACCAGATTTCCCTGAGAGAGTAACTCCCATGGGAAACAGTGAGTACTTAACTACTATTTGGGCTGGATTTACTGTGCTGATGAAGGTGAAGAACTGGAAAATGAAAACTCACCTGAAGAACTAAATAGATACAGTTTTGAAGTTGGCCCCACTAACCAAGAAAACTTCTCTAGCCTTTTTGTTTAAAATCAGGCTATAACTAGGGTGTTGTCATAGCAACAGGGCAGCAGATGCCCACTATTAAGATGGACTCTAAAAAAAATTCTTGCCACCATGTGACTCAAATCCAAGTCAGCCTAAGTATGCAAACCTTGTGGTCCTAGTTGGAGAACAGTGTGTCTGGCTGCTTCATCAGGGGGTGCTCAATGCTGAAATAAATGGTGTCAGGTATGAGGTTCTTGCTGTCTAATGTAGAGCATTTTTCCAAACACAGAAGTTCTTTTAGTTGAGTTGTGATTGAGCAGCTTCTTAAAGCTGAGAGTGAATGCAAAGCCTTGGGGGTGCTGTCTGTCTTTGTGAGCCCTGTTTCCTTTCTTGCCCTACTCCAGCCTCAGCTGATTTAAGAATAAAGGCGATCAGATGTGAGGCCAAGGTCTTCCTGTCTCAAGAGGCAACAGAGACCATAGGCACCCGAGGATGGTGGGGGAAACTTTGGTCTGGCAAGGGCTCAAACTTTTATGACTGTTAGATATAGGCACCCAAGTTAGTATTCCTACCTCTGGGGGACTAGGACTCCCTCATTTAAATAATGTGGTTCACAGTTAGGAAGGGAGGCTAACATTACCTTGTTGGCACTTTGGTGTAACTCTAAGTACTGTTGTTGTAGCTTCTACATCTGAATGAATGGTAGGAACTGATATGTTTAAACTTGTACTTCTCTATCCTATCAGAGTCAGTAGGGGATTCTCCCACCCTGAGAGAGCCACATCTGGCAGGGGGAGTTAGCATCTTTAGGGTTCCCCAACCCTGATGACTCTTTTCAGGTACAAGTGTTAGTGACCGATGATTGTACCTTATGGAGCCTTTGGCAAAAGGAGGCAGCCTTTACCAGTTGTATCCATTAGGGTTTTGGACTTTTGCCTTCCTGACAGGGCTACCTGGTAAACCTCTTGTTGTTGAAACTTAACACCCTCCCAGGACACTTTGATTCTCTAGCCTGTTACTTGCTTTTGTGGTCAGTCAACTTGGACTCGGTGACTAGTAAGGTGGGAAGGGCCCAACAAACCTTGCTTGCCATGTTGAAATAGTGTATGATGCCATGGTCCTTGCTGTCTGGTCTGCCATTTGGAAAACCACAAACTGGCAGATTAAAGATGTTTCTCTTTGAGGCCACAAACTGTAGAAACAAATAGTATTTACTGATGGAATTGGCTGGCTTACTGATATAAGTGACCCATTGTAAGGCATCATTATTTGATGAGATTGACTAGCATTAAGCTGCTGATTAAGTCTGTACTGTCTGGGTTGCCACTGTTGCTGCCTGGATACATCATCATGTTGGACAGGGGAACATATCTACCATCACAGGCTGGGCTCAAGTGAAGGAGCCTACATTTCTGATACCGTGATAGATTTGTGGCTCCTGCCAAAAGTTGACCCTTTGTTTCACAGTGAGGTAGATCTCACTACATGGGGCATGGCTTCTGCTGCTTTGGCAAATTGACAAGATCAGATCTTTGACTTCTCTTTGGGCTTTCAGTGAGGCTTCACTGTTGTTGACACCTTTTCAGGTTACAGTGTGGCTGTTCAGCTGACCATGACCGTATTGGGGAACTTGAAAATTATCCATGTCATATTTTCAGCTCCCTGGATCATTTGCAGAAAGCAGTACTCCTTTCATTGCAAAATTACTGACTGTTGAATGTCATCCTCAAAATTCAGCTCAAAAAGATTTCTCCCTTTTTTCTCACCTCTTCCTTGTCCATACATCTTAATACTGAATTTTGGCAGTTATTCTTTTTTTTAAATTTTATTTTTGATAATTACTCCTTTTTAATTTAATTTTTTATTTATTTTTATTTTTTAATTTTTTTTGTTGGGGGGAGATACTTAGGTTTATTTGTTAATTTACTTAATGGAGGTGCTGGAGATTGAACCCAGGACCTCAAACATGCTAATAAGCACCTGCTCTGTCATTGAGCTATACTCTTCCCACTTCCTGACCTTTGGTAATTAAATGTGTCTGTTCCAAGGTAAAAATTACTTGGTCTTCACTGCTTCCTGGGGGTATGATCAGAACAAAAATGGAAGTGGTTTATGTAGAGTGATTTTGAAAATTCAGAATTTCACTATGAATATATCTGTGTAAGAAGAGGTATTTCTTTTCTATTACTGCAGTCCTGGTTGGTACACAACCTGGATGGTACCCTATCAAAAGGCAGGCATAGGAGATTCAGACTTAATTCTGGTTCAGTCACCTAGATTTTCATTACAATGGCATGGTCTTAGATGTTAAGTATGATGACCACTTTGTAGAGTAGTAGCTCAGTAAGTCCCTACACCATGGCCCATACAGATTAAAATGAGTCTCTAAGTTTGATAAAGAATGTACTTGACCTTTCTGGACTGATTCTTCTGGATGAATGATCTGATTGCACGTAGGCAATTATAGGAAGGAAATTAAAGTTGTAGCTACTAGTATGGTAACACTGATTTTGTAGTAGTGACAGGAGCTTCCCAGAGGAATAACTGACTCATTATTATTATTTTTTACTGACTCATTGTTTATGAGCATCTTGCAGCAAGTATTCCTACAATAAGAGTAATCCAATAAGAAAGAGTTGTCCCTGACTTTAGCTAAGTAATCAGTGACACCACCTTGCCTCTGAAAGATGTTCAGGTTAGTCTAAACTCATTGGTCAGAATTGTGGAGAATGATAGAATTATTCTAGATGTACTCCTTGTGGGCTAAAGCAGAATCTGTATAATCACCAGTACCATGTGCTGAGCCTAGATGTATACCTCAGGTCAAATGGAAAGGTCAGTGTAGAAACTTAAGGAGAAAGCCACCTGGCTTTGTGCAGTTTGCTTTGATGGTTCAGGCAATTGGTGCAGCTGGAATACTGCAGGCCTTACCCTGTTTCTTGGGTCCTGTTGTGGGTCTTAATTAAATGCTGTAGGAGACAAGCTTAATGAATTTGGTCCCAGCATCTGTCAGTCAGATAAATCAGGGTGGCCATCAGAGTAGTATATTTACTGGGAAACCCACCAGAAGCCAGCCAGCATAGAAACCTGGAGTGGATACTTTTGGGAGGGAGTTTTCCACGGGCTTCTCACATTGCTGCACGTGTATTTCAAGGACAGTTTTGATAGCCTTGGGAGATAAGAGATATTGCTCCTCTCGGGAATGGAGGGCATGGTTGGTACAATCCTTGTGAACCTGCCCAGTGGAAAGAAGACAGTGTTATCCTCAGAGTGAAAGGCAGGCATGTGTATTGGCCACTATAGAAGTTTCAGGTTTGCTAAGCTCAGGGCTGCTTCTCAATAAAGCAGTACATCTGGCTTTGTTGCATTGCTTTATGGGAATGGGTGCAAAAACTTCTGATCCTCTGCTGCTGCTGTTACTGTCTGACCAAGTTGTGTCTTTCACCAAGATCTGTGAAACTGTCAGGTTATCTTGTTAGCTTGTAAGTAGGTAAAACCTCAGTCACCTGATAATTCTTGGTGGTGGTAAGGCAGTATATTAACTCCATTGACTCTCCCAGTTCTGCGTCACCATTTCTCACCCTGGCTACACATGGGAATTATATGGGAAGCTTTTAAAAATACTTATGCCTTTGATTCACTTAAGACAATTGAAAATCAGATTCCCCGAGAGTAGGACGTGAGCACCGGTAGTTTAAAAGGGCTCCCTCAACAATGATAATGTTTAATTGGAAGATTCACTGAGTAAGATACATAAAATGTTTGCTATGGAGCTGGATACATAAAATGTTTGCTATGGAGTTCAACATCATTCTGCACTCTGTTATCCATGCTGTCTCAGGCAAAAGTAAAGAATCCATAAATAAATACCTAAATAATTGTGCATTAAATCAGTTTTGTGACTGTGTGTGCTTCAGTGTTGTCTAGTGGTCTTCCACAAACTTATTTCCCTGATGGTACCCATTTTTCCTCACCTGTGATTAGACATCTCATGATGGGTAGTATGGGCTGTTTCCTAGACTTGTACAGGATGGCCATCTTCAACTTGATTTATACCTCTTGTGAATGATATCGCATGCTATTGCAGGCAGTTCTGCTGGATCTTAATTTATCATCAGACCCCTGGAGCTTAGCAGCAAACCTAATCAGGGTTATTCATGCTTATGTTCTGTTATCTTAGATGGACTTTTATCTTGAACACAAATTCTGAATGACTAGAAGTCAAGTATAAACTAGATTTGTCAAACTGCTGAAGAACTTAGATGCTGATTAAGCAGCAAGAATTGTTGAACAAATACAAATGTAACTCATATAATTGTCTCATAATACTTGAAGTGCAAGGAAATTATATTTCTTTAGATTTGAAAATCATATCAGGTATAGCCTTGGGCTTCTGTGAGCTAAGGTCAAGTCAAGTTTTTGGAACAACTGTCTTCCTTTTTTAGACCATGCCAGGAACTTGGGGACTGTAGTTCAGAAAAGTTAGGGAGATGCATATGGTTGCTGGTCCACTGGGGAAGCTGCAGAGTTGCTCCTGGTTTAAGGGCAACTCCCTCCACATCCACAAGGCCTCAGCATAGGGCCCTCACTGCTTCTTCTAAGCATGCTGTGTCTAGTATCCAGATGCACAGAATTCCACACAGCCTGCCCACTCGAGATCCTGCCACCTTGGCATGTATACTGTATGAAGAGTACAAGTCTCTGCCACATAAGAAACAATACCTTCCTGTTTCTTTTCCCATTTCCGGGGATCCAGTCATATTTCTCATGTCCAGCAATCAGCCCCCAATTCCTGGAACCATGCCAACCTGGACAGTCCTGTCTAATTCTGTATCAAGCCTAATTTTTAGTAATCAATGACTAATTGACTCAACTTTAGGAATGATCATTTATACATCCTGATGCAAAACTCTTTTCCTTCTTAGGAGAGAGAGGAGAAATATTCTAAACTGTTGATAATAAACTTACTACCAAGAAATAAACTACAGTTAATTTTTGAATGAGATCATTATGCCACACAAAATTTTCAGTAAACCATTCTGGAACTGAATGTGAATGTCTATAGCTTTGTTTAGTTGAGTATGATGGAAACCAGGCTAGATATTAAGAACCAAGGTGTTGTCCTACAAAAAACTAGCCATAAGAATAGAGAATGTAGAATAAGAAGAATTAGAAGGATATTAATAGCCTTATAGTTAACCTAGCAATGTTGTCGGTGCGTGAAGATGAATTCAGTACGTGCTATGAGATGAAAATACGGTTTAAACATTACAATGTCAGTTATTTTTAGTAGATTTTCATGGTAAGGATAGTATTGTGATTTATGCCTTGCCTCTGAGAAATCATTTAATTCTTCATTCAAGTAGCCACATACCAATAACATAGAGACATGGACAGATATAAAGTTAGGTCATTATAATAAATTCTGAATAAATTTCATTCACATTAAAATTGTATATAGTCTTGTCAGAAACCAGCAGAAGTAGGATAGTGGTGTTCCCATTAGGAAGGTACTTGACTTGTAAAGCAACCTTCGGTAACAGCTTTTTGTGTAACAATAAAATTAACTTGAATGCTTATTACATCGAGAGTACCATGGTAGACGTTGTAGGGGGTGCAGAAATGAATAATACATGAATGTTGCAGCCAAGGACTCATATTCTAATGATTAAAAACCCACTTCTGAATAAGTAATATAAGAAAGATTAAGTAATATTGTAAGGGTCCTATAATCAATGTAAAAACAAAACTTTGGTAAAGTTTAAAGACAGATGTGATTTGAGTGAGGACTGAAAACATAGACGCCATCTGTAAGCAGTGTGGTGTGACTTGAGCACGGGGAGGTGGCGTGGTGACGCAAGGGGTGCACTGGTGCCGCTGGATCAGTTAGCACAGTTACCTGTCACTCTATGAGCCAGTATTAAGTGGTGCTGGAGGCTCCAGTTGAGTTGGAGCTGAGATGCAGATACATTTAGTGTATCTCATTTGGTGTGGTCTCGTAGGTCCCAGATGTCTTCTGACAGCAGTAGGTTGCTTTCTCAGGGAGGACTTTCCTAGGAAGATACTTGTGTCTAAGCACCTGGAGATAAGGCAAGGGACAGACAGCAAAGAACAACGGAGAAGGAAACTGTGGTGTCTGTTTCCTCAGCTCTGATTTCTGAGGCCTCCCTTCCTGCAAAAGCTCACAGAACACTTCATGAGAGAATTGAGCAGAATTAGGGAGGTGAGCAGTGCAGGGACTGGGATGACCAACTGTCACAGAAAGGGAGAGATGAGCAACCTACTTGTGTATGCATGGGGATTGGAATCATTTGAGTTTACGAGGGTGCAAGGCCTTTGAAAGCGGCACATTAGAGGAGTCATGGCACTGGCAAGGACAGCGGTGTGCAGTGGAAAAGGCAGAAGCCTCGCGGACCTGGCACTCAGCATTTCCTGGGAAGGCTGGAATGGGGGATGGATGATGTGCGTGTGTGGTGCCCTCTCAGTGCCCTCAGAGTGTTAGAGAAGGCCCTTGGTACTCGTCTGGGTGCCTAGGTCAGATATAGTCAGATAGGAGATTTTCTCTCATTAATATCCAAAGACCCAAAGAGGGTAAGAAACTTTAGGGTTGCTGTACTATTTATTGGAGAACACAGAGTGCTTATATTCCGTTTACTGAAAATCTATTCATCCGATTTACATCATGCACAAAGATGTAAATTCTAGGCCCTCCTGTCAGTTTCAAGGTACGTGTCCAGCAGAGAGGGGTCTCCTGTCCTTGATGCCTCCAGCACCAAAGGGGCTTTCTAAGCAGTGCTGGCATCTCTTAGGTGCACATAATGTGCAGAAAAGACACAGCAGTAATCAAAGAACTGCAGAAATCTAGCTTCTTGAGGTTATTTCAGCAAACTAGATTTAGGGCAGGTATTCTCGCTGATGAGCTATTAATAAAACTTTGTCACTTTTACCACTCTCTTTAGTTATAAGCAAGCTAAAAATATCACAGTCAATCAGCTCTTATTTAAATGGCCATACGGAGGTGAAGGAATGAAGAAAGTGGCCCACGAGATCTGGAAAGGTCAGAGGTCAAAAGCAACAGCAGGCGTGCCAGTCTATTTTCAGCCTGCAGTTTTCATAGTGGATTTCTTTGAGTAGAACTGTGGGATATAATTTCTTTCCTGCCACCAGCAAATACTTCTGGGTCTAAAGATCAGACAAAATATTAAATTCCCTCTTTATTTTGATGAGGCACAACATTGTATCACTCTGTAGCCTGTCATTATGTTTTACTTTTTCTGCTACCTTAGGTCTGTATGAACAA
Source organism: Camelus ferus (assembly GCF_009834535.1). NCBI lineage: Eukaryota > Metazoa > Chordata > Mammalia > Artiodactyla > Camelidae > Camelus > Camelus ferus. The sequence goes on from NC_045700.1 coordinate 54,847,925, forward strand.
CAGGAATATCTTTTATCTCAAAGATAAAGAATTTTTTTAGATAGTGAAGAATCCCCAACTGTGTGGGGACAAAAATGGTGCAAAGAGAAAATATACTAAGCAAAGAGAAAATAACTTAAGCAGTTGGGCTCTCCTATTTAACATTTCTAAAATGTCTTCCTTGCGTTGGAAAAAGGCTAACAGGCCATTAATCTCGCTTGAAGCCCCCAAAAGAGCTCTCCTTATTAAAACAAAATTTAGATGGTCCATTGGAGGTTCAGTATTTAATTCGGATAAAGTTTTCACATGAAGGCCATTTGGCATCTTCCACCATCAAAGTCTGGAGTAGAGTGTTGAGAATGAAGAGGAGTGTATCTGTGAAGCACATATTCCTGGCTAGGGTTGCTGCATCTTAACTGGAGTTCTTATATGAATTTCACAGATTTTCCCTTCCCTACTAACTCTCAACTTGGAACTGAAATTCCAAGGTAATAATCTGTGAATGAGGAAAGGGCAAACCATCATATCTGAAGTCAATACGGGGAGCTCTGAGTTGTACCTTAGGGTGAGGACCCCTGGGTTAAATTTATGACCCCTAGAAGCAAAGAAGGCACATGCATCTTACAGGCAAAATGTCCTGGATATCTTACTCCAGTTAAGCATATGGATTTTGGAGTCAGACTTGTATTGGAAAACCAGCTTCAACACCTACTAGTTGTGTGACTTTGGGCAAGATACTTAAACTTTCTAAGGTTCAGTTTTTTTATCTCTAAAGTGGAGATCATTATAATCCTTGCCTTTTTAAGAGTACACTGAAATAATGCATATAACGTGCTTAGCATATTGCCTAGAACAAGAAAGTACTCAAATACAGTTGACCCTTGAACTGTGTGTCTACTTGTACATGGATTGTTTTCAGTAGTAAATCTACACTACTATACGATCTGATTTGTGATTGTTGAATCTGCAGATACAGAGGGAACTTGGATACAGAAGGCTGACGGTAAGTTACACACACATTTTCCACTGTGTGGAGGGCAGGTACCCCCAACCCCCATACTGTTCAAGGGGTCAACTGGATTGGTAGTTCCTGCTGCTATTGTTATTACTGTAAGAACTTGTATTACAGTAACACTGATCATTACTTAGTAGTAGTAGCTGAGCTTAGCTAGGGAAAAGGTAAAATGGTAGTGGATACCAGACTAGATTTTCTTGTTTACATTTTACCTCAACCATGAAATGTTTTTACCTCTTTGTTACACTCAGTACTTTCTCATTTTAATCATATTAAAATAAAAAAGTAAAAGGTTAGTTATCATACATCCTTATACTTTGAATAAAACTTATTGAAGACATTGCATTGTCACCCTCAGTCCTGACAATTAAAAATATCTATCTGTAATTATCAAGTGAAAGACTTTGTCTCCTGTGCCAGGAATTCTTGGCAATGTGAAGCAAGCAGAAAAACAAATACTGTTTTTTACTTGAAATTGTACTATTCATAGGATTATTCTGGAAGGACCTGCAACAGTGGTTGCTCTACAATAAACACTTAAAACATATTTGGGTAAATCTCCAATTATTTCAGGTTGACAGGAGGAAAGAAACTGTGACGAGGGAGGGAGTATGGTCTCTGGGCAGGCAACTGGCTTCATTTTCTTTGTTTCCTTTTTGGTGGCCCTTTCTAGGCTCTCTTTCTTAGCTCTGCCTGCTCTTAGCTTTCCAGCACACCCAGGGGGAGGGCCGCTGAGAGGTGACGAGAGAGTCTGGAAGACAATGGTCTGTGGGAGTTAATGGGTGTAAGAAAAGAAAGTGTGACTTGGGTCCTAGGCCAGGGGTGCCAAGTTGAAATTCCTAAGGAATTGGGTGGATAACTTAGATGGGGACTGAGCGTAAGACACATGGGTGTGCAAGGGACACTGAGCAACTAAAGAGTTCCGATAGGAAGAGGCCAGGTAGGGATGTGGTCCATTCCTAGAAATCTTACTTTTTTTAACCCCAAGAAAAGCACAAATCTAGATTTTTTTTTTTAGATAAAAAAAAACCCCTTTCCTAATTTTGAAATGTAGGCAAGTGCATTCAACTTAAAAGAAAATCATGAACAAAACATGTCGACCGTTGAGTCTTCAAGCCTCTGCTTTGTAATTTCTAGGCCATATTATAGAGCAAGGGTAGTCCAAGTGTTGTGTATAGTTGTTCCTGGGTATCCACAGGGAATTGGTTCCAAGACTCCCGTGGGTAACAAAATCCACAGATGCTCACGTCCCTTATATAAAATGATGTAGTATAGTTGATCTCTGTATCCGTGAATGTAGAACCCTCAGATACAGAGGGCCCACTGTAATGAGTTTTAAATCGTGAATTCTTCTGTGTTCATGTGATGAAACTGATAAAACAGTACATAGTGTGAAGGAATACTGCGTACTTGATGTGAGTTATAGATATGAGGACATTCAGTAAATTAGAAGAGGCCAAAGATTTGTTTGGTTCTATTAAACTGACACTGTTTACAGGGCTGTTTTATTGTTTGGCTCGGCATACTATTTCAGAATTCCTTTCTTGGTTGTATGGAATATGAAACAACTGTTTTTCTTTTTTTGGTTTAAGTATAGTTGATTTATAATGTAATAGTTTCAAGTGTATAACAGTGATTCAATATTTTTATTGAAACAACTAATTTTCCTAATGTCTATCAACAATATAAAATGTAGTTTATATACTGATGTAAGTTAATGTTAAAACAAAAATGACATAAAATGTTACAGAATTTTACTGTCTGTCTATATCATGCACAGTATTTCGTTAGATACATTTCTTAAACCAGTGTTCAGTACTGTTTCTGGATCTGATATAGATATTTATAATTCAAATAAGTTATCAAATTTATTGGAATTAAAGATTAGGAAAGCTATTTTTGTTTATCATACATATGCACTGTCATTATGTAAAATTGCAAAAAAATTCAGATTTCATTTGAATAATACTGATAATTTGTTTAATCTTATTTATATCCTGTTAAATAAGGATATCAGATTAAATGAATTAAATATTCAAAGTACTTTTACTGTGACTTTTGTCTGGGTTTGTAGTGTTCAGAACACCAAATAATAATCTAATTTATCTGAACAGAATTTTTTTTAAAAGAAAGCCCTACTCTTGGAGTTTTACCAAAAAGGAACTATGTGAGGTAATGTGGTAAGGCAATTTACTTAACATTTTAGAAAGAACCATTGTTGGAGCCAAGAAATGAGCTCTGGCTGCAGTTTTTATATGACAATTGAACTATCTCTTTTGCATGGTTCCAAACAAAATAATCATATTTTAAAGAGTCTACATAATCAGGCTTACTATTAAACAATAAGCTATCGTTCAGTTTAGCAACTAAGATGGCATGTGCATGTTAGTGTTCAGTCATTTTTGTGTAATTATAACCATTGCCTATAGAGAGGAAAATCCGAACCTCTTTTCTTACTTGTGTAAACTTTGTATTTTTCCCATGGAAGTTTTTAGGGCAACAATTCTTCCATTCTCTATTATACAAATCCTAGTATATAGTCTCCACAGTGTGGGTTGAATGAATGAAGGACTAAATGAGAATTGACTTTGTTTGGAAGGGGCAGGGGATGGGGAATGGATGGATTCTTTTTATTTTTTTTTGCTGCAAGATTGATCTTTACACAGAGTATGAGAACTCTTGCCTCAAACTAATAGGGAAGTGGAAATGTTTTAGAATACGTTGTTTTCCCATTGGCTGCTTTATTAAATTGAAACTCGAGATATTTGTAAAAACAAGTTGAGATAATATTTCATTAATTTGATGTGAGCTGCATCAACTCCAGAAATCTATGGTGAAGTTTTAATGTAGTAAGAATTTCTATTATATACATATTATATTAAAAATATGACACTTGTACTTCCACAATAAGTCAGATGAGAGATCTTATGAATTATTTTATCTAAAATAAATAAGGACATTTTCAGTGGATCTTGAAATAAATTCAGTTCTTTTGAGTGGGGTGTTCTATTGCTGCTGTGACAAGTTACCACAAACTTAGTGACTTAAAACAGCACGTTTGTTATATTACAGTTCTCAGGTCAGAAGCTGGCCTAGGTGTCAGTGAGCAAAAATAAAGGTATGGTCAAAAATGCATTACTTTCTGGAGGTTCTAGGGGAGAATCTATGCTCTTGCTTTTTCTAGCTTACAGAGACAGGCTGCATTCCTTGGTTTGTACCCTCTTCCATCTTCAAAGCCAGCAGTGTCTTGTGGGGTTTCTCCCATCGCATCGCACACTGACACTTCTAACTTGGTCTTTCCCGTTTAAGGACACTTAGGATTACATTAGGCCTATTTGGATAATCCGGGATCGTCTACCTAAGGCCAGCTAATTAGCAACCTTAGTTCCATCTGCTCCTGTAATTCCCCTTGTCACGTAACATTCACGGCTTTTGGTGATTGGAATGTGGACATCTTTAGGGGGGCTGTTATCTTCTCTACCATGGTAGGTTTTAACTATCCCTTAATATATATTAAATCAGGTACTGTAAATGTGGCTCATGGGTGAGATAAGACTCATGGATAAATAATTTTTTTCTTTGCTATGTTTTTCATCATGTTGGATTATGAAGTATTTAACATTTAAGTTGCCAAAATTAAAGATACAGTCTTAGTAAAATAATCTGTGTTTCTAGATTTTACAGCAAAAAATAAAATCAAGCATTTGTGGTTTGGTAAGAACTGGCTGAAATGTGTTAGCAGTGACTCAGTTTAAATGGGTTTTATGCTTTTCATCTTACCAGTGTCCTTATCACTCCCAATTGTATCTGTAAGTCGGAGGCTGGATCTTGGTAGCCATTTGCTCTTTTATTCAGTCCATCTGTTTGATTTATATGACTTGCCTGGTTCTTGTTAACATCTGACATCCTGTGTCAAATGAGTAAATAAGTGTGTACTAAGTCCATTTATAGTGAGTATACATTTTACTTTATTGTAACAGTAGAATGAATGAAGCACTAAAATGTTTTCCTAAATTTTTATATTTCTCTAAATCAGACTTCCAGGCCCCAATTACCTTAGTAGCAGAATATTTAGTCTTGTTATGGGATCCAAACTCCTGAAGGAGTGCCCTTTGGCGAGCTGTAGCCAGGTGAAATATTTACAATATATGCATTTCATAAAGGATTCTTAGGCAGATTATAAAAATAATTCCTGCAAATAGTAAGAGGACAAACACTCTAATTAAAATTATGGGAAAATCTTGAACAGGCACTTCAGAAGAACCTATTCAAATGGGCAATAAAAATAAGATGCTCAGTATCTTTATTCAAGAAGAAAACAATTGAAAAGAAGACGTGGAACGACCGTATCTGTTTTGCTGATAGTAGAATAAATGGAAACAATCACTTTGAAGAACTCTGGTTATATTTCCTAAAGCTATGTTTACATCTGCCTATGATCCAACAATTTTAGGTTTCTTTGTGCAGTCACAGAAATGAGAACATATATTTATCAAAAGACAAAAATGTTTATAGTAGTTTTATTTGTAATAGCCCCCAGTTGAAAACAAGCATATGATCAACAACAGGAGGGTGAATAAATATGTTATAGAATATTATGCAGTGGAATACCTCTTACTGTAAAAGAATGAACTGCAAATAATGTGAATGGATATCACAGACATAATTATGAGTAAAATAAACCAGACAGAAGAGTACCTACTGTTTGATTTCATTCATATGAAGTTCCAGCACGGATTCCAGAACTAAACTATTATGACAGAAGTCTGAATAATGGGAGAGGCATGAGGGAAGACTCTGTTAGGCTGGAAATGTCAATATTTCAAATGGAGTGATGATTACATGAGTGCATACATAAATATTTTATACTTAAGATTTGTGTATGTGTCTTAAATCCTGACTTGAAAAATTTAAAGAGAAGACAACTTGGTCGTCGTTTAATCCACTTCCTAATTTTTGTGTTACGGTCTTGTGTTTTAAATTAACATTTTAAATTCTGTAGGCCATTATATTGTGTTTTGTGCACACAATATTAGATTTATTAGATTTATCTTCATACTAACCTCTTCAGGTACGCTTCCTTAATAACCAAATTTTCATGTTTTCCTGTCGGTTTTATTTTTCTTCTACCTAAAGAAATTCCTTTAGTATATTTTTTACTGTAAGTTATATAGTAATGAATGTTTTCAGTTTCTGTTTGCTAAAAATGGTTTCTTTCTGTTTTGGAAGAATATTTTCTCTGGGTGTAGAAGTTTTTGTTGGCATCTAGTTTCTTTCAGCACTTTAAAGATGTTTCATTGTCTTTTGGCTTTCATACTGTTTCATAAAAAGTTACCACTCTTGCTGCTTTGAATGTCTTTTTATTTTTTTTTTAATTGAAGTATAGTCAGTTTACAATGTTGTATCAATTTCTGGTGTACAGCATTATGTTTCAGTCATACATATACATATTCCTTTTCATATTTTTCATTATAGGTTACTACAAGATACTGAATATAGTTGTCTGTGGTATAAAGAAGAAACTTGTTCTTTATCTATTTTATATATAGTAATTGTATCTGCAAATGTCGAACTCCCAATTTATCCCTTCCCACCACCTTTCCTCCCTGATATGAATGTCTTATTTCTTGATACCTATAACATTTCTACTTTGTATTTGATTTTCAGAAGCCTTTTATGATTTACTTAAGTGTGGCTTTCATTATTTGTGTTCAGCTTTGGATTGCAGAATTTCTTGAATTTGTGCATTGATAGCATCCATCAGTTTTGGAACATTTCCAGCTCTTATTTTAAATATTGCTTCTGTCTCATGATCTCTTCTCCATTTGGGTTTTCATACGACATATGTGGCACACTATGCCTTTTGACTGTGACCAATGTGTATCTTCTCAATCTTTCTTCTCATTTATTCTTTGGTTTGAACATTTTGTATCGGCCTCCCTTTCATTTCACTAATCTGCTGGATTCAGTCTTCTCTCTATAACTATCTACAGAGAGATTTCAGTTTCAGATATATTTTAGTGCTACATGCATTATCCATTCGGTTCTTTTTTAAAGATTTAAAATTTCAAGCATAATTCTTTATCTTTTCATATATTTTCTCTATAATTTATTTAACACTTTTAGTTATTTAAAAATTGTTGATAGCTATAGTAGAAGTATCTCCTGTGAATTTGTTTTTTCCTTTTCTGCCTTTTTTTCCCCTCTTGGTTATTTGTCATAGGTTTTATCTCTTGGCATGACTAATTCTTTTTGACTGAATGTTGGACATTAAGAATAAAGATCTGTGTAGGATGCAGTGATGTTTTATTCTATCACAAAGAGTACTTTTCACTGTTAAAATGATAAAATAGAGGCTGACCACTTGTTAGGTACTGAGCTGATTAGAGACTGGGTTACAGTTTTTTGGTTTTGTTTTTTTAAAAACTCTCAGTCTGCTTCTAGTTCTCCTATTCCTGGGGCACGACCCTCGAGGGCTTTCAATGGAGAGTCTTGCGAGGCTGTGCATCCTCAGTACCAAGAAATGGGGAGAAATGTTGCTCTGCTTTTCATAGCCTTTCACCTTAGGTCCGTCTTGTCGACAAATTGATACAGTTTACTACTTTCCTTTAGAGCGTTTCACTGTGGCCTTATGTCAGGGACGCTTCCCATTCGTAAATCTTTGTCTCCACAGCACTGCTAGGTGGTGGGAAAGTCTGGTCTGTTTCCTACGGGTTTTTGGCTTAGTCTTTGAGACTTCTGCATTGTACAGCCTCAGGATTTGGAGCCGAGTATTTTGAGAGAAACCAGCCATATGTTTGAAGCCCTCCAATCTTGAATTTTGTCATTTTCCTGCATAACTGCCAAAAGCTTTGCGGGTTTCTCTGTCCTCTGGCGGTAGCCCTCTGCTTGTGCCAGATTCGGATTCGCAGCCTGCAGCCCTCACCCAGAACTGGCAGAGACTCTCACAGTGAAAGTGGGTACAGATTTGAAGTTCAGATCTTAGAGTTTATCCCCGCTCTGGAATTTAATACCTCTGGTTCTTCTGTTTCTGCGCCTCTATGATACCTTTAAAAACATAACCTTGGTGTTTAATCTTGATTTTCTAGTTCTCGGTGGGATCTTTGATACCTTGTTAAAGGATTCTGCCCTACGTTAGCACCACTGGGTTTTGAACAAGCTGATTTGCTCATGGCTTGTTGCTGTGGTTGCAGAGGAATAGAGCGTGAGCCTTTCTTCAGGCTTTTAAAATGTTTGTAATTCCAGGGCATATCCCTCAAATGATTAATAAAACAGAACATCGTGAGATAATGTCCTGATGAATTGTATAAATAGTATAGTTAGGAGGCCAGGAGAGAGCTTGCTGAGTTCTAGGATAGTCAGGAAAGGCAGACTTTTAAAGTTAACTTTAAAGAAAGGGTTTTGTGAGATAAGAAGGAGCATTTTCTTTTGAGAATGTGTGGGCCAACAATGTGGGTGAAACAACGATATTCACAGTAGTTTTATTCTGAAGCCCCTAACCTGGAAACAATACTAAAGTCCATCAAGTGCAAGAATTGGTAAATTAATCATTTTAGCTTATACAAGAATGTAGCTCAGTAATTTAAAAGGCTGAACTAATCATGAAACAATATACATATAAAAACATAAAGCAGAATAAGCCAGACACTATAGAGTACACATAGTACGTGAGATTCCATTTACAGGAAGTTAAAGCATAGGTGATACCAGTAGGCAGGCAGGTAGGTAGACAGATTGATACACATGTAAATCAGAACCACAGTTGCCTCTGAAAGGAGGGGACTGACTGGATGGGAACATAAGAGAAATTTCTGGGGTGATGGGAATGTTCTATATGTTGATTATTTTTAAATAGTGGTTTTGTGGTATATACACATACCAATTAGCCAAATTTTTGTGTACGATTTGTGCATTTCACTTTGTGTAAATCTTTAATAATACGACTGAATACAAAAGTCATAAGTAATCAAAATGGCTTATAATAGATAATTCGTTCATTGATTTGCAAGAAATGGTAGAAGATACATTTGGATAAATGTGTTGAAGCTAAGATGCAGAGATTCTTAAATGTTTGGCAAAAGAAAAAAACCACGAAAATGCCTGCAGAAGTGAGAGAAAATAAGAATAATGGTTTAGAGATTTTAATCTGCGGGTCCTAGAGAAACCACTCAAAACAAAGACATATAGCCAATAACCCATAGCTGAGATATCTTTTAATGCTCTGTTTTCTGGAAAAAGTCTGTTATCATACTTTGGTAAAATTGTAAAAAGTAATATATTAGTGCCTCCTTTAATACATATTTTTCTAACAATAGTATGTTAAAATTTTAATGTGGCCTTTACTAATAGGAGTTAATCCTACTGCTTCTTTCAAGAGTGAAAATCACTAGACTTGTGCTAAAAATAGGAAGTCTAACAAAGCTATAGGTAGGAGGGGAAACTTGATTTCCAGTTTCACAAATTACGGCTTAATTTCTGTAAAGAGGTTTTAAAAAATGCAGCAGAATTATAACTAATGATATGAAGAAAAAAATTGGTAGAGGTGAGCTCCTTTTGTGTCTCTGAACACTCTGGTTCAATTCTGATTGGGTTTTGAGCAAGTTTTATTCACTTCTATGAAAAAATATTAGAGGAATACAATAACATAATCTAAGATACTTTCAAACTACTTAGACTATAAGGAAATGAGAAGAAAATGGTAATGAGCATCAACAGATGTTTCTTTCCTGGAATAGTAATTAGAGATAAGAAATAGCATCTTGCAGAAAGCAAAGGGGTCTTATCACCAAATCTTTAGGAAATCATTCAGCCAGGTAGCTAACACATATGTATAACTTTTACAACAAAATGTGAGGAAGAAATGCAGATCTGTAAGCTCCAGGGGGCTGTGTGGATCCCAATTCTGTGTACTGGTGTACTAACCAAAGGCCGCAAAAGACCCCACTAAACAATATCTGAAATTATGTTATAATAGATTCATTGTTTTTGGTTGAAGTGCAGTATCTGCATTTTGCTGTGTAAATGTACATTTCTCTGGGAGTGGTAACATGTAAGAACTATTTCTTCCACGTTGATGACTTAGTAAGAAATGCAGAAGAACAGTTGGTTGAAAAGGAATGGCATGTTGTGGTGGGGGGAGGGTATAGGTCAGTGGTAGAGCGTGCACTTAGCATGCAATGAGGTCCTGGGTTGAATACCCCATACTTTCATTAAAAAAAAAAAAGCTGCACACATATCAATAATTTGCTTGTGGGAAATATATTACAGTAAATGGAATGGCATGTTGCATTTTTTTGCAGTAAAGAGATCCACTGTGGGTTTACATCAACCAGGAAAATTATATCCCCTCTTCATAATACCATTGAAATTTCTTATTCATCTCATTCGTCAGGGACATTGAATACCTCAGAAGTGGTGCTATAGGACAGGAGGGAGAGCCTAGGAAAGATGAACAGTAAGATGAAGAAGATCAGCCTTTCTGGTTGTTTGTTTTTGTCTACTCAGCCTTAGTATGTGGAAAAAATTATCAGTGCATAAAATTAATCTTCCTCCATATATTTGTTCTCTTTAAAATGAAGTCGACGTACAGGATTATGTTAGTTACAATCTGTTGTGTTCTTAATGTTACTGTTTGGAAGTTTGACCAGCTGCCTTATTCTTTTGTTAGAGTTGCTGACTCTGCCCTGTTCTGAGCTCCTTTTTCAGCAACACCCCCAGCACCCGTCTCCATGGCAGAGAAAGACAGCCAACAGTGATATATGAGCATTGCAAGCTTAATATTCTCAAACTTTCAGTTCCAAAATTGCATTATGAAGGTCATCTTTTAAAAGCAAGCTATATGCTTGATGCTTGTGATTGTGGATTCTGTCATTCCATTCCTGTGTTGTTGGAGAAAACTGTGTTTATAATATTTCTCCATTTGAAATCATTAAGGACAATCTCACTATTCAACCAATTCTTAGATCCCCGTTAGAAGCTATGGTCTTAATGTTGTTTTGTGTGTATGTGTACATGTGTGTGCATGCATATGTGTTTGAATTACAATGCTCATTATTCCTTTGGAGTTTTACTAAAGGTCTGGATTTGTAGGTCTTTGCTAGTAGTCTTGACAGAACACATACAGTTGCCACAATCAATATGTTATTAGAAACAGTGAGTCCTTTGGTTTTTTTCTAACTTACTATCATAGTCAAGGTTAACTCATGCATTTGTGTTATACTTGACATATTAATTTTTCTTTTTTAACTTATTATTTTCTTTTATCAGTATGTAAATGTAAGTATAGAGAAGTATTCACAAATTTTCCTTGATGACAGAACTCAGGGAAGAAAATTGTGGTGTTTATTAGGCTGTATATTGGTTTTATTTGATGATGTTTTTATTAGTATTTTTTACCTCACTTTATTAGTTTTATGTGCTCACAGAGGTGTAATCATTAATGTGCACATTTCTTAGATAATACTATTTTTAAATATTTTAAGCTCTATTACTGAAAAAAATTTAATATATTAAAAATAGAAATGTAAATCCTTTTTTTGTACTCTATAATGAAATGTCCAAATTAAGTTCTTTATGCTGATAACCGTAATCTATTTGTAATCCAAAGTGTTCAAATTGTTATGGAAGGCCCACAGTTGCAGTAATACTCTGGGCAATGGGAAGTACCTCTGTCAGATGCTCTATTCTATTGCTGGATTGTAGTTGTGGAAAACTAGGTGGCACTTAAACACACCATTTCACAGTGACACAGCCCCACTGTTGAGCACAGGTGTTTTTCTAATTGTGATCTATTGAGAAGGTGTAGAGTTTAATGGCCCAGAAACTTACATGTTACCTCTCTGACCTTGGGTATTTGTGTAAGTACTTAGTAAAATTTGTAGGAACATAGCCTAACTCCTGGAATTGCTGAGAATTATTTTCTCAACTGTATATGGCAGTGTATTTGTTTTCTCCTTCTTAATATTTAATACTTTGTTAGAAAGGAAGTTGCTTAGATGTATGTTTCCTTAGGTGTCTGATAGCATGAAAATTTTACCAATTTCCAATAAGAATAGTAACTTTCTCCTTTCTGCCAAGAAGGGGTAATGAATGAGAAAGCATTCACTAGGAAGTTCCCACTTTGTATACTGGTTTCTCCAGGGTTTATTTTCTTTCTTAGAGTGATAGAAAATTTAAAATATGCCAGATAACTCATTTGCAATAAATTAATTGTCCATATATATATTTGAATTTATTTCTGGACTCTCAATTCTGTTCTGTTGATCTGTATGTCTGTTTTTCTGCCAGTACCATGCTGCTTGGTTACTATAGTCATGTTTTACAATTTGAATCGGAGTGTGATAACTCCAGCTTTTCCCCTCAGTATTTTGGCTGTTCAGGGTCTTCCATGGTTCCATATACATTTTAGGGCTTCTTTTTGTTCTATTTTTGTGAAAAATGTCATTGAGATTTGGATAAGGGATACATCAAATCTGCAGATTTCTTTAGGTAATATCAACATTTTAACAATTTTAATTCTTTCCATGAGCATGAAACATCTTTCAGTTTCTTTGTTGATAGCAATTAAAAATGATGTCTTATAGTTGTCAGTATACAGGTCTTACATCCCCTTAGTTAAAGTATTTTACCCTTTTTGTTGCAATTATAAATGGGATTGATTACTTAATGTCTCTTTCTGTTAATTTGTTGTTAGTATATAGAATGCAACATATTTTTGTGTATTGATTTTGTACCGTGCAACTTTACTGTATTAATTACATCTAATAGATTTTTGGTGGAGTCCTTAGGGTTTTCTTTATATAAAATCATGTCATCCACATATAGTTACAGTTTTGCCAATTGGATGCCTTGTATTTCTTTTTCGTGCCTGATTTCTCTCGCTAGGACCTCCAATACTGTGTTAAATTAGAGGGGCAGGAGTGGAGATCCTTGTCTTGTTCCTGATCTTAGAGGAATAGCTTTTGGTTTTTTACCGCTGAGTATGATGTTAGCTGTGGGTTTCTCATTTATGGTCTTTATTATGTTGAAGTACATTCCTTCTTACACATTTTATTGAGAGTTTTCATCATAAATGGGTGTTGAATCTTACCAAATCCTTTTTCTGCATCATTTGAGATTATCATATAATTTTTATCTTTTATTTTGTTAATGTGGTATATGACACTGATTAAGTTGTGAATGTTGAACCATACTTGGAATAAATCTCATTTGATCATGGTGTTTGATCCTTTTAATGTATTGTTATATTTGGGTTGCTACTATTTTGTTGAGAATTTTTGATTCTATGTTCTTCAGAGATACTGGCTTGTAATGTTGTTTTCTGTGTTGACCTTCTCACATTTTGTTATTAGGGTAATGTTGGGCTTATAAAATGAGTTAGGAAATATTTCCTGTTCTTCAGTGTTATGAAAGAGTTTGAGAAGGATAGGTACTAAACCTTCTGTGAATGGTAGAATTCACCATTAAAGGCATCTGGTCATGGACTTTTATATTTTGGGAGTTTTTTGATTATGGTTTCAATCTCCTTATTAGTGATCAGTCTATTCAGATTTTCTATTTCTTCATGGTCTTGGAAGGTTGTATGATTCTCAGAACTTATGTATTTCTTCTAGGTTGTCCAACTTGTTGGCGTATATCTGTTCATATTACTTTCTTATAATCCTTTTTATTTCCATTGTGTCCATTCTAATTTCTCATCTTTCACTTCTGATTTTATATATTTGAGCCTTTTTCTTTTGTCTTAGTGAGTTTAGCTATTGGTTTGCTGATTTTATCTTTGCAAAGAATTAGCTTTTATTTTTTATCAATTCTTTTCATTTTCTTTTACGTCTCTATTTTATTTACTTCCACTTTGATTTTTATTATATTTTTCCTTCTACTTACATTGGGCTTTCCTCTTTTTCTAGTTCCTTTAGTTGTAAGGTTAAATAATTTACGAGATTTTTCTTGTTTCCTGAGGTACGCCTTTATTACTATAAACTTCCCTCTAGTACTCCTTTTAATGTATCCCATAGATATTTGTGTGTTACATTTTCATTTTCATTTGTCTTCAGGCATTGTTTGATTACTACTATGATTTCTTTATTGACTCAGTAGCTGTTCAATAGTGTGTTGTTTAGTCTTCACATGTTTGTGATTTTCCAACTTCCGTCTTGTAGCTGATTTCTGGTTTCATACTGTTGTGATTGGTAAAAGCTTGATATGATTTCAGTCTTAAATTTATTAAGACTTGTTTTCTGTCCCAATGTATAGTCTATCCTTAAGACTGTTCCATGTGCACTTGAGAAACATGTATATTCTGTATTTGTATGGAATGTTCTGTAGAAATCTATTAAATCCATCTGACTAATATTCCTTTAAGTTTGTTGCTTCCTTGTTGACTTCCTATCTGGACGATCTATCCATTGATGTAAGTGGGGTGTTAAAATGGCCTCTATTACTGTGTTACTGTCGTTTTCTCCCTTTTGGTCTGCTGATAATGGATTTATATGTTTTGGGGGTCTTATGTTTTATATATATATATATTAAAATATACCTGTTGTTTTCACTTAACACTATATAATATCCATCTTTGTCTCTTGTTACTTCTTCTGGCTTGAATCTATTTGGTCTGATACAAGTATGGCTACACCTGCTTTCTTTTGGCTGCCGTTTGCTTGCAGTATCGTCTTCTATCCCTACCACTCAGCCTATGTTTAATCCATAAAGCTGATAGGAAGCTCCTGGAGGCTGCATATGGTCAGGTCTTGTTTTTTTAAACCATTCAGCCACTATGTCTTTTGATTGGTAAATTCAGTCCATTTATATTTAAGATGATTACTGATAAGTGACAAGTTAGTACTGCCATTTTATCTTTTGTTTTCTGGTCTCTCTATATTTCCGTTCTTTCTTTTTCCTTGTTTTTGTTTGCTACTTTAGTTTGGTGATTCTCTGTGCTGTTTTTCTCAGTTTTCTCTTTTTTACCATTCACATCTCTACTCATCATGTAGTGGTTACCATGAGGTTTATGTAAAACATCTTATAGATAAAATGGTTCTTTTTCTGCTGATAGCATCTTATCTTCATTTGCCTACTTGAGTTCTGTCCTTCTTTTCCCTTTTTATGTTTTTGTTGTTACAAAGCCATAAACATGTAATGGAGAAAGGATAGTCTCTTCAATAAACAATACTGGGAAAACTGGACAGTCACATGAAAGAAAAAGAAACTAGACCACTATTATACCTTACACAAAAATCAATCAAAGTGGATAAAAGACTTGAATGTAGGACTTGAAACCGTAAAAGTCCTAGAAGAAAACATAGAAAGTACAGTTTTGGCATCTGTCTTAGCTGTATTTTTCTGGATATATTTTCTGAGACCAGGGAAATAAAACCAAAAGTAAACAGATGGGACTACATCAAACTCAGAAGCTTTTGCACAGCAAAAGAAACCATCAACAAAACAAAAAACAACCTACCAAATCAAAAAAGATATTTGTGAATCATATATCCAATAAGGAGTTAACATCCAAAATTGGTAAAGAACTCATACAAAAAAACCCAAACAACCTGATTTAAAAACTGGCAGAGGAGCTGAGTAGACATTTTCCCAAAGAAGACATAGAGATAGCCAACAGGTACAAGAAAAGATGTTCAACATCAATAATTATAGGCAAATGAAAGTCAAAACCAAAACCACAATGAGATATCTCACACCTGTCAGAATGGCTGTTATCAAAAAGACCACAGATAACAAGTGTTGGTGAGGATGTGGAGAGAAGGGAAATCTTGTGCACTGTTGGTGGGAATTTAATTGGTGCAGCCACTGTGGTAAACGTCATAGAGATTCCTTAAAAAATTAAGAATGGAACCATCATATGATCCATGTATTCCAATTCTGGGTATTTATCTGAAGAATACCTAAACACAAATTCAAAAAGGTAAATATATACCCGTATGTTCTTTGCAGCATTATTTACAATAGCCAAGATAGGGAAACAACCTAAGTGCTGAATCAATGGATAAATGGTTAAGATGTTGTATACACATACACATACACACACAACCACACTGGAATACTACTCAGCTATAAAAAAAATAAGATTTTGCCATTTGCAACAACATGGATGGACCTTGACAGTATTATGTTAAGTGGAATAAGTCAGATGGAGAATGTCAAATACTGTATAATTTCACTCATATGTGGAATATAAAAAAATACCAAGCAAGACAAAAACAAATGTTTAGATACAGAGAATAGAGGAGTGGTAAAGGGGGGTGGGAGGAGTGTGAAATGGGTAAAGGGCACCAACTGTACATTGATGGATGGAAACTAAACTTTTATTGGGTAGCATGCTTCAGTGTGTACAGAAGTCAAAATATAATGCTGTACACCTGAAACATATAATGTTATAAGTCAGTGTTACCTCAATAAAAAATCAGTTGGCCATAAAAAATAAAATGAAATATACCAAAGAACTGAAATCTAAGAAAATTCTGTCTTTGACAGTTTTAAAGTATTTTTAGTTGTATAATACTCAAGTATAAAATTTTAAGAAGTTCATTGAATTGTGGTGCTTAGGTTGTTTGTTTACTATATTTCAGAATCCTTATTTTATTTATAGTTCTAAGAAGTCTGAAAGTCCTACTGTTTATTTCCCCTCCCTTGAAGCACTGAGGTTGAAAGATTTTTCAAGTTGCTTTCTTTTAACTGTTGGTAGAATAAGGAGTGGGTATATTTAGCAAGTTCCATTTCTAGAAATAGTGGATTAAGTTATTTTAAACCAAAGGTCTTGTTCAGAACAAGTAGAAAAACTGAACAAAACGTAAAAAATAGATTTCTTTAAGGCATTGAGAACTACCAAAGCAGGAAGGATTTATAGCGTCAAGATCAAGGGAGAAGGAAAACCATCCCAGCGAGCATTAGGGCTGCTTTAAGGCAAGAAGCATGACTTTAGAGTTAGGGGGAATATTTCATAATGAGAAAAGACTCAATTCTCCTAGCAATCCTAAGCATGTGTACGACTAGTAATATGGCTTAAGATATAGTAAAGACAAAATTGAAAAAAATTAAAATAAGTACATAAATATGTCATTAGCATGGGATATTTTAACACATCTTTCCTTGTAATTAATAGAACAGACAAAAATAACTGAGTATATAGAAGATATGACCAACAGAGTAAGTCCACAGTGGTACTTCGGCTTTGCAGTAGATCAAATAGCTCACCGTGTCTTCTTAGGAAGCTGCTGTCAACTTGAAAGTGTACATGTGCTTTTTCCTTCTTCCCTGCCTCCTGCCTCACTTTTTTTTTTAATTTAATATTTTTTTTCACTTACTTTTGCTGTCTTGGGTTCCACTACACAGGACTGTCACATATTGGCTCTGTTTCATAGGAAACTTAAATTAAGAAAGCATATTATCCTTTAATAACAATGTTTATTTGAAAAACAACAGGGTTGCTTCAACACCTTGCTAAGCAATGATAGATAGATACTCCAGATGTTAAGCTCTCTCTGTAGGTGATACGGAGATGAGAATATTAACAGAGATAGGTACTGAGCAATACTTGAACTATGGCAAGAGCATGAAACTTTACCAATATTGGAGGGGAGGGGACAGTGTTAAAAAAAAAAAATCAGTGTTCCTAACATCAGTGCCACACTGAAAGGCCAAGAGTACCATTCTCATCCCAAAGAACGAACACAAAATAGAAGACATATGTGAAGAGTAATCTGTGGAGTCAAGAGTAATTGAGCAATTAGGAGTATTTAGCAAAAACTGTTTTGGGAAAAATTTAGTGAATCTCCAAGGACATAAAATACCTATTAATTTCAGGGTAAAGTATCTTATAATGTACTATAATTAAGAGAATTTCTGAAAATTGAAGCCAGATGTTTGATACAAATCGTAAAATATCACATTTTCCCCGCAAACCAAATTCAATAAAGCATTTTCATGTAAATTAATTTGGGAGAGTAGATTTTATAGCAGACAGGTGCCTGAAGACTTAGCATATGGTCCACAGTGTAGCTCTGGGAAAACACTAAATTCTAATCTGCTCTCTTCCTTAGGTGAAGAAGTGTCTTTTCTAAACAATTTGATGCCTTAATTTCTGAATTTATTTATACTCTTGTCTTAAATGAGTATGTACATTTCTGAAGTTCTTTGAAAATGTAATCCAAAAGAATGCCTACAGTACTTCTCTTGGTGATTCTCAGATACTTGAATTGACCCTCAGTTCAGCCTATTTATTGTTCCAGGGTGGCTTTTCCTATATCACAGAGCATTTCTCTCTAAAGCCCATATTCATCCCAAACTCTGTATATCCCAAAATACACAAACCACGTCCTACACTTAATGAATCCCCATTACACACACTATCATGTCCAAATCCTTTCTTCTAAAAAACAAGAGTTATCTTTCCAGGTTCATTTCATAGTGATCCCTTCCATACACCCTGTGCTTAAGTTGAGCAGTGTTATTGAATATTCCCTAAAAATGATCTGTATTTTTCACTTCTTTGTCTTTTTTCACATTGTTCCTTTTGCCTGATGATGCTGCTACTTGTTGACCCTCATGATATTTTTTGAAGTTCTGTTTTATCACTTCTTCCTAATACTTTGCCTGAAGCCCTAAAGAAAATGCCTTTTCTGTATTCCCATTTTATTGTATTGCTATTATTGGTGAACCATTTTTATTCCTCTGCTAGATTAAAAGCCCCTTTCAGTCATTTAGAATACTTTATTTCTCTTATTCTCTTATAGTACATAGAACAAAACTTATTAATTCATGAAAATGAACATCTGGGTTTCATAAACTAACAAGTAATATATTACATATTTTTATTTTACATATATTTAAAGCTATTTTGGGAAATAAGCAGACTTTCCTATTTTAATGAGGAAAGGTTTTGTCAGGAACTTGCTGAACAATCGTAACTTAAGCATTTAATGAAGTATTACCTTAATGCCTAATTCTATTATTGAAATATCATAAATGTCCACTAATAAATGTGCATTTTAACCTGACAGCTGTCAACTAAAAAGCAGCTGTATATCATGGTAAAGAAGGATGCTGATAATGCTGAGAGCTTAAGAATAAGGACAAATATCATTTTGATATTTTAAAAACCTAGTTATGGAAATGGAGACTAAGAAATGAATTGTTTTGAGTGTTTTAATATATAACATTCTTAACCACTTTAGTTGAAATTCTCAAAATAAGCATGAACTTTTCTAAAAGGTAAAATTTGATCAAATGAACTCATTTTATGGTGCATCTCTGAGAACTTGATAGCTATAGTTTCTTAATGAACTTACAACTTGCTTTGCTTCAGAAATTCTTTGACGTGAAACTGCCACATGCATTGAATAATCTCCATTGCTGAGTGGAGTAAAGGCAGAGACCTCACCTTCAGCCACATTTTAAAAATTCATTTCCTTTTTTTTCCTCTTTTACATTTTATCAGTCACTACATAGATAAGCACATAAGATTTGCAACCAAGTAAGTAATAGTGATAATAATAAACCTTACATCTGTAAGAGTTATTTTTACCTTTCAGTCTGTTATCTAGACCATCTCACTAACATAACGTTGGCGTGAAAGTCTAGTTAGGATTATGCTCGATGGAGTTCACCGAGTCAATGAAGTTGTGTTGGCATGACTCATTTGAGCTACTCTTAAGACTGCTAAGAAAGACATTATCTCATTTCACCATAACATTTAGTTTTTTAATCCAACTGGTATTTACTGAATCAGGGTCTATATTATGTTACGTGGTATCCAAAGAATTTTTTCTTTTTTCTGAAGTTGATGATTGAACTAGAAATCCATTATGATTACAGAGGAATAACAGAAAAGAAGGGTTGTAATATTGAAACTGTTGCCATGAATTCATTCTGGTTCTCAGAAAACTGTAGACATGCTGTTCAACCAACATTCTCACCTCAAGTTTAAACAAGTTGTCGCTCTTATAGAAGAAAAGAACTTTTGTGTCTTGGTGGTAATAATATTCACTGCTCTGTATTAAGTGTTAAAAAGTAGTTTCTGAAGAAGTAGATATCAATTCACAGATAGAAGTGTCTGAAAGGTAATCATTGCTTAATGTGTCGTTGACTACACCACCAAGCTGAAGTGGGCTTGTATTAACTCAGCATGCAGATCCAATACTTCAACAAATTTTGAGACTTGAAGCCATTCTCTCTCTTGACCACCAGAGTGGAAACTGCTGCTTTTCCAATCATTACAGCATGAATGATGGTTATATTTTGCTGAAAAATCCATTTGTCAACATGCACTCTTTGGTATGACGCCTCTGCCCAGGAAGACAATCGCAAAACTTGCTATAGTGTTGTTTTCTGGCATAGTGAACACTTTTGTGGAAGATACCTGGGAAAAAAATTTATCAGAGCAGCAGGTGTCCTTCTGCCTGGTTAGAAGAGACTGATAGGACTTAGACACGGCTAAAATCTAGCTGCGTGTGCATTTCTCATTCTCATAAAAGAATGTGCAACATCCAAATGTATTTACAAACAAATCAGTCAGTTGTTTTGTTGTATTATAATTACTGCTGTCTTCAAAAGAGGCTTTTAAAATTTATAATTAAAATAAAGGTTTTTCCTTTTTTGATAAAAATTCAAATACCAAGATGAAGCATTTAACAATGTTTAGAGATTGTTGGTTAATGATGAAAATTAGTTGAATTACCAGAAACTCGGTGTGTCTTCTACACACTATAGAAATACAGTTTCTGAACAGGGTTTGGGAAGTACATTTTATGCCACCTATTAGTTCTACTCCAAGTTTATTAGGACTTCTTGTATTCTCTTTCAAAGGATATGATTCATTCTTTAATACGTCGTCATCTTTCCCTAACCATATATCTATGACTCGTCCCGGAATTAAAAAAAAAATTGAACTGTTCAAGCCCACTCTACCTGGAAGAGAGGAAAGGCTACTTTAGTCACTATTTTCTTTGAAATACATTTTTCTTTACATCTTGTATTTCAGTTTCTCACTATTGATTTCTTTTCCTCTGCTTCCAAAAATTGACAGAATCTATGGATTTTGTTCAGCATGTTCTGCCACACCTCCTGGTAGGAAAGAACACACTTCACTGGCTTTTTTCGGTTTGACTGTTGTCACAAATAACTATGCAGTCATAATTAGTGCTTGATTTCTTGTCTTTAGATAAAGTACTTGAAAGATACAAGAAGAAACAGGCAAGGTTTTGGCTTAACTTAGTAACAACTCCCTTTATAACTTTTGAAAATGTCTGATTTTCTGTTGTAAACCTAAAATTGCATTACTGTTTGTGGGAGCAGAGAGTTTGGATTGTTTACAATAGCTTTTCAGTCAAGATGATCATATCCAAATTGTTTCTTGGGTCCCAAAGACCACTCCCATACTTCATGATACTATAGAGGGACGCAGGACTCAGCATGTTGTATTTATGGCTTAGATTTCACAGTCACATATTAAAAATATACAAGATTAATGAGGGGAAAAGACATAATAAGAATCTGGATAAATCTAGTCTTACCAGCTAGGGAATGTCAGAAAAGCCATATCCCAGGTGCCAGCCGAGGGCCAAATGTGCAAGCAAGTCTTTCTAAGGATGAAAGCCTCAGAGTTGCTTTGTTCTCTTTTCTGCACACAGGTGTGTGGTGCATACTTTGTTCCAAATTTTTTTATGATATAAAGATTTTGTTTTTAATTCTACCCTCCATGTTTTCTTTTTCTTTCTTTATCTTCCTTTCCCAGTGACTGCACACACTCACACTCATAATTTTTTTTTCTCTTTCAAAGTGTGTGTGTGTTGCTAGATTGCTTGCTCCAAGAAGGAAGAAACTTTTTTATCTCCAGCAAAGTTATATTTGTTAATTGATGCATCAAGGGAGACCACACACAATTGGATGATGATTTGGGGGGAAGTTCTAAGAAAATTGCAGGTCTCTTTTGATCAAATATTTTCAGGAAGAAGGGACAATTCAGTGATTTTTTTTACTGCTATATTGATTTTACATTTATTATATTTTGCACGAAACATTTTATATAGGGGGCTGGAGGAAAGAAACGGGTACAGTTACCACTGGGGAGAAAAGTAGTCACACTTTAGTGAGGGGCAGAGCGTGCTTGGTGTCCTGTGGTTGCACAATGTCTGTTTTTGTCTCTTCAGGCTCGATGTTGGAGTGTTCTCATTTTTGTCTTGTCCTATTGTGCTCAAGGAGAGTCCTCATCATATGTTACTGTTTTGTAAAATTTCTTATTAGCAGAAAACTGTTAAAACATCCGCTTGTCCTGTTGTCATAAAATACCTATTAGAATGCTTTGTATACAGTTTGTAATTTATAGTAGTTGATTCACCATTTCCTGGCCCCACTGTCAGTGACAAGGACAAACATTGCATCAACAACTCTACCTAGCCATAATCATTCTGGTAGAGTTTCTCCTTTTCTGAGGTCAAATGTTAGAGATGTCTGAAGTACAGCCCTACCTTTTCTCAAAAGGAATGATAATCAGATGTTACTGCAGAATTTAAGGAATCTGAGTACTTACCTGTCCCTCTGTGTTCCTCAAGTGAACACTGGAGCGAGATAATCTACAGCGAAGGAGGCTCAGTGCTGGTTAGTCAAGTGTAAATACAGAGTATGAGTGAGTACACATCGCTGCTTTATGAGCTCAGCGATGATGGTCTCAGCTATCGAGAGTTCATGGGATTGAGAGAGAGACAAGCCTTCCATTGGTTACGGTTAATCAAACCTTCCTGTTAGACTTGACTCAATTTCCGTGTAAACAGGGTTGAGTCTTAAAACTTTCTACATAACCAATCCCTATTCTGGCCCTGAAGACCCTTTGTCCCTGAGTTTCTCTCTTTCTCCCTTTTATTTCCTCCTTCCTTTCTCTTCGTAGTCCATTGGAAATTTTAATTAACATTTTGCCTTCATTGGCCACACCAAGTTGAAACTTCTCTTGGTGTTCTTTCTGGGTCATTCTCAGTTTAGGCTGAGCATTCGCACTTTTATTATATATAATTAATCCATAAAAATAGGACTGTGTTCCTTGTGTAGCTTTAAACACTTTAATAAATATAATCATGCTTTTACATACTGGTGTGGATCTTGATTTTTCACTTTACATTATGCTTTTGATACCTACCTACTTGAATATATTTACACTTAATTATTTTACCTCCTGTGCCATAGTAAAGGGTATGTTAACTTCTAGATATATAATCTGAACGTCTCTAGTCCTCACTCTAGGGTCAGTCTTGACTGTTCAAATCTAACCCTCCCTCAGTGACTGCACGTGGTCCGGCCCTCTCCCGAAGTTTATATAAGGATTTCCAATAATGCTTCCACCCAACTAATTGTCAACTATCACAGGAATTCATGAGCTTTCAGTGACTTCTGTAAAAGATATTTGCTGATGTACTCCAAGAAAAATTATGCTTGAGTGAAGCAAATTAGCTCCAATTCTTAAAAAAAAATCTTGTTTGACAGACTTTTATGAAACTGTTCACTTTTTTTTTTTTCTGAGTTCAGCTGGAAGGAGGAGTCTGTCACTAGAATTAAAAATAACTCTGTCCTTAGAATTCCATAATGGTTAAGAAAGTTCAATAGAATAAAACTGTTTAAAGATCATAATGCTACAGCTACAAAAGGACTTAGGTATAAAATATTTGGAAGATGAGTTCTTTTTTATCTGCTTTCATTGTGTCTAATCATATAAAACAAGAATTTGGAGATTAATAAGGTATAAAATGTTACACTGACATTGTAGTTCTTAATATGTATTCCGAAATTTAAAACTGCTGGAAAATACACATTCTCATTTTGTGATATATTAGATGACCTCTTTTTAGTGGCTTCTTTTCCACCATCCACACAAGCTGAATGACATGCTTTCTTTTCTTTGTCCTTTTTTTCATCGCTTCTTTCAGGTATTGTGGCATGTTTTGTTGGCAAAGGATGTCATAACTTTTGTTCTCTCTAAAGGAAGTATCTTCACTTTTGTCATAGGGCTGAAAAAAAAGTTTTATTTTTTTTTTTAAAATATAATCTGGTCTATGGGCAGGTGGTGTGCTGAGCTTTAAACAGCTTGATGAATGATTTGGCTCTGCGTAGCAGTGTCAAATAATGTATCTCAGTTGGCAGTCTCAATGAAACAGAATAAGGCAGCCAGTTTTCCATTATATATTAGAATCCTTGTGCCTACTCGACTTCCAGCTGTGCATGCTAGCATAAATCCTGTCCTTGCTCTCCTTCTGCCAGTAATTCACCCAGGGCTGCCCATTCAAGTCTGTTTACCTAACGATTGCATTCACCATCAGGAGCCACTCCTGTAACTGCAGCAGATGTATGTTCTTTACTTGCTGATCTACTAAGTCGTATTATTCTAATCAACCTATTTTCTGGGAATAATAATGAAGGATGGAGGGAGTTATTGCCTTTTAAAACCCTCTCTTATGAAGGGAATAGATAGTTTAATCTTAAGAAACTGGTGAATTTGCACTTACACTTCAATAAGTATAACAATAATACTAAATACAGCAATATTGATATCAACCTTTTCACCATATTTTCTCTAGAATTATGCTTTAATTTTTCTTGATAAACAAATAGGGCAAAATCCACTCATCTAAAGGAGCAATTATATTATTTAAGGTGCAGAGAACTTCTTCATGACACAATATTTGCCTTTTAATTTTACCCTGTAGACCACAGTGAGATGTTTAAAGAGAAGAATTTAGTTTTTATTGCATACTGTTTAATTCATGAAGACATTCTTAGGAGATAATGGAGGATGTACTGGAATGAAGACGTGAACAGTATTGCATCAATGTTTAGATTGATCACTTGATATATTGTTTAATTCAATAAATCCAAAATGTTATTAAAATTATTATTTCTTTAATACAGCAACTGTGCAATGTTAAATTATTCATGTGCTTTGTATTTTATTTCTGTTGTTTAGCACTTACCTATGGAATAAAATCCTAATGCTTTTGCACACTGGCTCATTGTGATCTAGCCGTTACCTGCCCTCATTCACTTTCTGTTCCTTCCATGTCTTCTCCGTCCAGCTGGCTGTGAGCTAGTCCCCTTCCACACTGTCCTATCTCAGATCTGTAGCCTTTTGTACATGTTGCTCCCTGTTTCGAGAATGCCCAGCTCTTCCTTGTAAATCTTCGTTCTTTCAGATTGGCTTTTCAAAGAGAAGACATACAGATTTAATGACAAAAAGAATTAGAAATTCTCGAACTATTTTTCAAGAAATAAAGGGGAGAGAATAATAAAATGAGTCCTCATGTACAGATCACCTCATTTGGTAATTATCAACTTATGTCCAATCTTTTTTTCTCCATATTAGTGCATCCTGTTCCATCATTTTTGGAGAAAACCCCAGATAGCACCTAAGTTCATCTATAAATATTTTAATGTGTATTTTTAAAACAATGAGGGCTATTTATAACGTAACTCCAATACCATAATTCTTTAGTATCATTGAATGTAAATGACGAAGTTTTTCTCTGACTTTATTTTTCTTCTTTTCAAATTGATTGTTCAAATTAGGATCCAAATAAGATCTCGGTATTGCAATTGGTTGATTTGACTCTTAGTTTTATTGATTCTCTCTTCATCTCTCTCTCTTTTTGTTAATGTTTATTTGTGGAAGGAACTGGGTCATTTGACTTGTAGAGTTTTTACAGTCTGTATTTTATTTTTTGAACTCCCATTGTTTTGTATATTCCTCTATGTGTTAATTCTACAAGCATGATCAGATTCAGGTTTTTTTTTTAAAGAATGTGTCACTGGTGATGTGTGCTTTCATTTGTAGGTACGTAATATCTAGTGTTTTTTTTTAAAGTGATGTTAGCAGTCACTGATGACCTCTGCCCACATTCGTTACTTAGGAGTTGCAAAATAGTAATTTTGAAATTCTATTCTTTCATTTTTAGCTAGAATACTTCAATAAAGAGAAATGTTTCCTCATCAACTAACTGGTAAATTTTAGGGTCCATTTGTACAGAAAAGGAAGGGTATATGTGTGATTCTTTCCCTTTACATCCTACTTTTTAAAATAAAGCTTTCCTGGCACTAGGTTCTACGTAATTTTCTAGTTCACCAGCATTTTCCAGGAGTTGCCAAGGAGTTGCTGCTGCTGCTGTTGCTATAAACTCGTGAGTAACAACATATAACTGTCCCTTCTTGGCCAGTTGACTGAGTCCTTTTTCCTTGTGTTTTGTTATGACAGAATGTTCCAGTATTATCTTGCGCATGTCCTGCTCCAGACCTGGAATCAGTCATTTTCCCAAGGAATTGTGGCTCTTTTGTGGGACACACTATTTAGAAACTGCGATGTGGTTGCTAGGGATTCTCATTGTTACTGGGTTGCTTACTGGTCCCTAGGTAGTACTGGTAGACAAAATTAGGAAGTAAGCAATTCTGTTTTCATAAGAGGTAATTTATTAGAGTTCTTATTGTCACTTTTGATTCAAATGCAGTATAACGTGGTTTCAACTTAAACCAATCAATCTTACCATCTTTATCGCTTTTTCATGCTAAAAAATGGTAGTTCTCAATATCAATACAATTGCTCACTTACTTTATTCTGCAGCACACTATAACTGCTTCATAATAGTAATACTAACACCACCACCAACACTATGATTTCTTAGAAGCCATTTATATATTTTTGCAGTTCTTTTTGTCCTAAGGCTGTATCTCGCTATGGATGTTTAGTCAAATTACTGCTTTTTAATGTCACTTGTTTTTTCTCTGTGTGGTTATTAGCACCAAATGGTTACAGTTCAACTCATTTGTTTTATGGTTGCTCTTTAGGAGTTGTTTTTAAAACACTTTTAAATTTTCTCTTATGATTGCATAGATTCTTGACAGTGTTCCAGAATATAATTCTATCGATTAAGGAACATTCAGAGAAATCTTACTCTATGTGCATCCTTTCTATTCTGTTCTCAATCTCTCTCTGTAGGTAACCATCTCTACAAATTATGTCCTATCTTTGTATGCTTTAATATAAACTACCTACCCACCCACCTACCCTCCATCGTTTCCTCTTCCTAGATAAGTCATAGCATTCCATGTACAGTTTGTTCTAACTTATCTTTTTAGATTTAAAAGTACATCTCCATAACAGTATGTAGAGAGAGTTTTTTCCCACTATTTTACATCTGCAGGGAGCTGCATTGCTTGGCTGTCCCCTGATTTATTCAACTAGTACACTGATGATGGATATTTTGGTATTTTTATTCTTTCGCTATTGTAGATAATGCTGTAGTGCGTAGCCTTGAATATAAATATTTTTAAATCTTTGCTTGTGTGTCTTTGATATAAATCCCTGGAGAGAAATTGCTGGGTCCAAAATTACCTTGTAATTTTACTAGGTAGTGCCAAATTTGCCACATCTCCTGGGAGAAGTATCACTTTGCATTCTTACCCAAATGTGGGAAGGGATAAATTGGGAGTTTGACATGTGCAGACATTAAGTACTATATATAAAATAGATGTACAACAAGTTTCTATTCTATAGTGCAGGAAACTATATTCAATATCTTGTAGTAACATAATGAAAAAGAATATGAAAAGGAATATATGTATATATATGCATGACTGAAACATTATGCTGTACACCAGAAACTGACACAACGTTGTAAACTGTACTTCAATTAAAAAAAATGTGACTGTGTCTGTTTCTCTATCAGCAGAATGTGTTGTCAAAATGTGGATTTTGCAAAACTGACAAGTGAAAAATTGCATCTCAATGTAGTTTTAATAGACTGAGGTATAATTACCTTCGGTTAAAAAGTACAGATCTTCAGGGTACCTTTGCATGAATTATGGTAAATGTATTCATGTGTGCAACCCACACCGATCTGTAGAATGTTGCCCTTGCTCTACAGAGTTCTCTGTGAATTTCTACTCAGTGCTCTGCTCCCCAGTGGTAACCAGTATTCTGACTTCTGTCACTAGATATTTGTTTTGCCCTTTCGTAGCTTCATATAAATGGGATCATACAACATGTACTCTCTTGTTCTGACTCCTTTTACTCAAAATAATATTTTTGTGATTCATCCATGTTACATGTGTGTCAGCTTTTTATTGTGGAGTAATATTTCATGGTATAAATATATCAGACTTGTTTATAATCCTGTCTAGTTGTTAAAGTTGTTTTAAAAGTTGTGCCAATAATAAGACGGCAGCTATTATTAACAAGGCTTCTTGGAGATACATTTTTGGGGGCAAATACCCAGGACTGGAAATGATAGAATCATAAGAGACAGAAATACTGAAGTTCACAAGAAACTATTGAAGTTTTTCAAAGTACTTGTACCAGTTTGCATTTCTACCAGCAATATGAGAGGTCCAGTTGCTCCACATCCTTTTCAATATTTGGTTGTAATCTTTTTAATTTTAGCCATTCTAGTGGGTATATGTCAATATTTCATTGTGATTTTATTTTGCCTTTCCCTGATGACTAAATTTTGAGAATCTTTGACTATTTTTACATTCTTTTCTGATGTGTGTTGCACCAGATCTTTTTGAGAGAAATGTTGCTTCTTTATGTATTCTGAATATCGGTCCTTTGTGTCTTTCCCCCTTTCCCTTCGCCCTCCTCTCCCTCATGTTCTCTCACACACACACAATAAAATATGTAAATATACTTCAGTTATTTTTTGACTGTTCATTGTCTTGTGTATTTTGATAAGCAAAGTTTTTGACTTGGAAATCTAGTTTTTAAAGTATTTTCTTTAAAGATTAGTGATTTTTGCATTATAAGAAAACAGCATAACTTCACATTGCTAAGGTTTTTTTTTTTTTTCTCGTACTTTCTCCTGTGATTTTTAGGAGCTTTTTGGTTATAGCTTTTATGTTTAACTGAAATCCTCTCAACTTAATTTTTGTGTATGGTTTGAGAAATTCAAGCCTTATATTTTTTTCCCACATAAATGTTCAACTAATAATGAACCATTTGATGAAAATATTCTTCAATGCCTATTAGGTTTCACTGCCAGTTTGTGGAAGAACAAAGTGGATTTATTTCTAGACTACTGTTACTTATTCATTTGTCTGACTTTATACTAATAGCACACTGCCTTCATTACTATGGTTTGATAATATGTCTTACAATTAGGTATTGTAAGGAATCTAATTTTGTTGTTTATAAACTTATTTTGGCTACTTCAGTTGTTTCATATTTCCATATATATTTTAGCATTGGCTTTTAATTTCTACAAGAAAGATTTCTGGGATTTAGATTGGTATAGCAATGAATATATAGATAAATTTGGAAGAATCAACTCATTTACAATTTTGTGTCTTCCTACCCATTAATGTGGTAGATCTCTCTCTTAGGTCTGGTTCTTCTCAGCAATATTTCATAGTGTTCAGGTTGGAGGTCTTGTATATTTTTGGTTATGTTTATTTCTTGATATATTCTGTCAATATGTATTATTAAATTTTAAAATTATTTAATTGTACATAGAAATACAATTGGTATTTTTTCTTTTTCTTGTCTGAGTCCCTGATATATTCACTTACTAGATTTAGGAGCTTTTTTCATAGATTCATTAAGGCTTTGTGTAAACACACTGAAAATGTCTGCAAATAAAGACAGTTTTATTTATTTCTTTAAAATTTGTATGCCTGCTGTTTGTTTTCTTTGTCTTACTGCATTGGCTAAGACCTCTATTAAAATATTGAATAGAAGTGGGGATAGTAGACATCTTTGCCTTGTTCCTGCTTTTAGGGGAAAGTGTTCATGCTCAGCGTTTCATCATGTATAATGTCAAGTAGGAGGGTTTTTTAGATACCCTTTATCAGATAGAGGCTTTCTTTTTTTTCTGTAAATAGTTTGCCTAGTTGTATTTTAATCACAAAAGAGCATGTATTAAATTTTGCTAAATCGTTTTTCTGCATTTACTGAGAAGATCATGTAAAATTGTTTTTCCTTTTATTAGTATGGTGAATTACATTGATTAATTTTTAAAATATTATCCAAATCTGCATTCCTGGATAAATTCCACATGTTGTGATGTATTGCCCTTTTTGTAAATTAATACATATTTATGCCAATATTTTGTTAAGGATTATCTTATATTCTTTTCAGATTTTGATGGTAGGGTTATTATGGGCTTATTTATTGAGTTGGGAATTGTTTCCCAGGGTGTGGTTATTTTTAGTACTAATGTTGAAAATACTTTAAATATTTATTGGCATATGTATTTTTCTATGGAGATTTTTTTCTTTTCTTTTCTTTTCTTTGCATGTCCTTGGCAAGTAGTTTTCCAAATAAAACTTTGATCTTTTGTATTATTGCATGGGTAAAATGAGTTGACAGGCAGTATTTATTTCTAGGCAGCTTGAGAATTTGATTTTTCCTTTTAACTTAAATTAGCATATATATTTTTGTGGTTTTGTCTCAGTGAACTGATTGAGTTCATTCATGTAAGGTAGATCTTTCAGAAGGCAGACAAGTTGAGTTTTGGAGACCCAAGGTGGGAATGTGATAACCTTCATAGTCTCTGCTGAAGATCAACTCAAGGTGACAGATTATCAATTTATAGGTATATACATTTTAATTTATAGCCTTCTTTATAGCATTTTTAGAAATAAATTGAAAAATTAAGTTCATGGGCACTATTATACAGGAATTTTTAAAACATTCATCAAAGAGAAGCTATTGAGCATCAGAGAAAAATTAGGAACTGAAAGCTGATCCGTGACAGAGGGATGTGGCATGGGGGTGGGGGATGAATGAATCTGGTTTCATATGGTCAAACGAGCATTTCATAAAAGTCTTTAAAATGTGGAGGAGAGATTGCAGCAGGGTGAGACTGAAGGCAGTTAAGAGGTCATAGTCGTTGTTCGGGGGAGATGATGAGAAACAGAACTCTTGCATTGGCAATGAGAATGGAGAGACATTTTGGACGGACATAGGACATACGTGGTAAAGTGACTTCAGGAGGGATGGCAGTATACTGTGAAACAGGAGTCAACTGGTAAGTTTTCAAATTGTTGACATCACTGTCTACTAGAATCTAGTCTGAGCAACAATGATCTCACAGTATAATTCATAAGAATAGAATTTTCTGAAATAAAAAAAAGGAAAAAGCTGAATACTTCAGACCCTTTTTGGAGATGACAATGGTCCTGTGGGTCCAGTGCCTCTGTCTGCTTCTAGTTGTGTATCCCTTCCATCAGATAAAAGTAGAATAAAAGAGGGATTTGAGTATTAAGATTATTTTTAAGGGAAATGAGTTGCATGCATTGTAGAGTAGGGGTAAGTACTTGAGCCCTCATAAGTGATTTCACTTTGTATAAACTCTTTCAAGATAATTGCTGTCAAAGTGACTTTTGAAGAGTGGAGTTTAAGGTTTTTTTTTTTCCTTTTTTTTTTTGAAAACTTAGTTTAAGTGAAAACAGGTTTTCCTGGGTACTGAAGTGTATTGGCATAAACGTATTTCCTGGCCATATGGATTGTAAAATAAGTTGGGGTGTTGAGAATTAAATGAGATAATTTATGCAAAGTCCCTAGCATAATGGGCACATAGTAGGCATTCCATAAATAGTGACTCTAGGACATAAATTCTGAAATCATTAACTTAAAATGCTGTAGTTACAAACATGAATATGGATGTAATTGTTCAGGAAGAGCACATGAGAAAAAGAAAATGATACAAATCCAGGAAAATCTGGCATCTTAGAACAGACAGTGAGAATCTGGCGAAAGAGGAGAAAGCAGTGGTCAGGGAGTTAGAAGGGGAACAAGAATAGGGCTGCGTCATGGGAGCCAAGGTTTTACGAAGGAAGGAGTGATCAGGCTGGGAGGTGCTCTGGAGCAGGACAAAAAGTGTAGAAATGAATTTGTCCACTTGGAAGGTCATCTGTGAGTTTAGCAAACCTGGATCCATCTGGCACTGGGAGAAAAAAAGGGAAAAATCAATTTGAGTTTTTCAGTTTCTCTTTGAGAGAAACCACATGAAGGGACTACACAGAGGAGAGACAAAGAAGTTGGTTGAATGGCTTTGTGATATTTTGAGAGAAGGAATACTTGGGTACCCCTTAAAACTCTCTGGTAGTAGATAACTGGTGACAGGAACTTGGCAGCTCAGTTGCCACAATCAAGCTTTAGGAGACATAAAGCTTCCTAATGAAAGAATCTCCTTGGGTAAATCATCACAAGCCAAGACAAAATCATAAACCTGCTGACTTTGAGCTGCTCAAGGGCAGAAGCACCATCTTATTCATCTGTGTATCAAGCAACTATCACAAGGCTTGTCACTTAGTTGAGTCTTAAAAAAAAAAAAAAGACTTAAAATTTAAAGTGGTTTGTTTTTGAAACTGGAACCAGAATTTTAACTTTATGGTTTATTCAAAAGAGAATATGTGTCAAATTTGGGACTAGGAAAAGAGTGTTGCATTCTTAATTCTTAGGACTGGAAAATAGATGAAAGGTGTTTCTTGATGAAAGTCATTGGCTGCATTTAAACTTTTGCTTTGCCTATTTAGGCTCTTTACTTCTTTTACTACAAAAGAGCTTTGCCTCTCACTAGGTTTTATGAGTAGAGAAAAAGAAGTAGCTATGTGAGCGAAAGCATAGTGCCTAACAGGGATAGGAATTAAAGTTAAAAAAAAATATGTATATACACACACACACACACACACACACCTAGTTTAAGTAAAAATATAAAAGTGAGAGACAAGAGAGTCAGGTCAGTTTTTAGAATGAAGCTACCCTATAACTACATGATTGTACTTAAAATTTTTCTTTATAGAAATGCAGATACCCTCTTCAGAAAAGTTTTAATACCTGATTAGTTCAAGTATATTTTGAAATTTAAAAAAATTTAACTACATTTATGTCAAAAAAATTATTCCTTTATAAGAAACTTCTACGCTCTTTTTCGAAATGATTCATTGACAAATTTATGTTCCTGCCAGCAGTGTGAGAATTCCAATTGCTCCACATCTTCACTAACATTTGATATGGTTGGGTTTTAAGATTTTAAAGACATTTTAGCCATTCTAATTGGATGATGTTTTAATGTAAATTTCCCTAATGACCGATGATACTAGGCATATTTTCATGGGCTTATTTGCCATCTCTATCACCTCTTTGATGAAGTATCTGTTAAAACTTTTGTGTGTTTTTTAATTAAATTGGAGGTTTAACAAAATACTTTTGAGAGTTCTTCAGAGATTTCTTACACCAATCTGTGATCAGATGATTTGAAAATATTTTCTCCCAGTCTGTGGCTTCTCTTTTAATTCTTTCAACTAGTTGCTTTGAAGAGATGTTCAGGTTGAATTTATCAATTTTTAATTTTATGTATATTTTAGTGTCATGTCTAGGTTAAACATGTGTACTATATGATCCAGCCATTTGAGTACTAGGTATTTATCCAAAAGAAATGAATGTGAATGTCCATTTAAAGAGGTACATGTGAATATTAATAGCAACTGTATTTGTAATAACCCCAAACTGTAAATAACTCAAGTGTCCATCAACCAGTGAATGGATAAACAAGTTATGATATATCCATACAATAAATTCTACTCAGCAATAAAAAAAGAAATGACTATTGCTAGATACTACAGTATGCATGTTCTCAAAATAATTCTGCTGAGTGAAAGAAGCCAGGCAAAAAGAGTGCATGATCTATTTCTATTTATATAAAATTCCAGAAAATGCATGTTGATATCTAATGAAAGAAGACATATTAGTGGCCATTTGGGGGAAAAGGAGGGCTGGTAGAAAGGGCATGAGCAACTTTTCAGGGTGAGGGATATGCTTATTATATTGATTATGGTGATAGCTTCGTATGTATATTTTTATGTCAAAACATATCAAATTGTACACTTTAAATGTGTGCATTTTATTGTACTTCAATGTGTACCTTACTAGTATTGTAGATAAAATAGCTTGCAAGAAAAAAAAGAAATCCAATCTTTGTTAATTATTCCTTAGAATTATCTGGGAGATGTAGCACTTAAAGTAACATTTTCTGGCCATCCACTTGAAGCTCTTCAGACCCATTGGAGTGGATATGACTCACCATTAACAATAAAGAGATAAAGAATAACCCATAGTAGGAAATAATGGCTGTTCCTAGTAATGAATAAACAGAAAGAGAACAAGTCAGCATCAAAGGGTGAAGAATGATTAATTTTAACTTACTACTTAAAAAATTAGAAAAAAAACAGAGGTTAATCAGAGATAGTAGATAGAAGTGTCTTATAACTATTACTAAATAGAAATTAGAATAATAGATGCAGATGATTAGGGAAGTACAGAAGAAAATATAAATATTTATGATATGAAATTAAATTTTGGAAAGAGTTTGCTTAATACTAGCTTAATAAAGGAAGAGTGGAGTTCAATGAGAAATGGATCATTAACTATAACAAAATGCTTGTAATATACAGAGACAGATTATTGATGACAATGACGATGTCAGTGGTAATGAATGCAAAAAGCAATTACACTTTTTATATATTATTTTTTCAAATTCTTAACTGCTCTTCTCTAGGCTGAATTTGTAGGGTTTTTCTATTAAAAAATTGTGTATGTCAAGGACTTCAGTACTGCAATGATACCATAATTACAAAATAATCATTAAAAGCTAGAAAGAACATAGAAAAGACACTATTAATGCAATGATTTTTTTCAGTGTTTAAATGATTTATAAAAAGTTTTTGAAAATTTATTATTTACTACACTTCTGGTTAACAAAATGTATTCATGAAACAACAAACTTTCGAATACTGATTTAGCCATCTTAGCAATGTAGAAATATTATGAATTATCAATAGGTTTTCTAAATTCTACTGTATTAGTTTCACAAAAATTAGTGCATGAATATTAAAAATTTATATTAATATTTTTAAATTTATACTTATCAAAAATGAAATGTAACTAATTTTAAATTAGTCGGTTTTTAAGCATTTTCATCTTATTATGAAAGTTAATACATGATCAATTTAAAGAATTTGAAAAAATAAAGAAGCACCAGAAATTAAATCTTACCTGCAATTTACCGTTTAAAGATAACCACTGTTAAAATTTTTGTATTTTCCTTTTAGTCTTTTTCCTTACTCATGATGTATAAGAATACTTAATAGGTAAATTTTGAACATGTTTTATTAGTTGCATTCTATGTATATACTTTTGTACATTATACTTTTCACTTAATATTATACTAAGTAACAACCTACTTCTCTTGGAAATATAATTGATACACTTTCTTTGGAGACAATTTTGTATATATGTCAAAAGCCTCAATATATTCATATTTGTCCACTTATAGGAATTTATTCCTCTGAAATTTAATGATGCTCATAAGTATTTATGTACAAGTTTATCACAGCATTATATAAAAACAAATGAAAAATAAAACTAAAATAACCCTAACAATTAGTAATCAGTTGCTTTATTCAGTCAAGAGACTACCATGAAGTTGTGAAACTTGTGTTTTTAAACAATAGGTAATATTCTGAGGAAGCGTTAGTATTAATAGACTTAAGAAATCAATCAATTTAATTATACTAAAGAAATAGAAATCTTAACATATTAAACAAGATATGTTAAATGTATACACAATATGATCTGTGTGGATGTGTGTGTATATTTGTATAATCTGAGTCTAGCTTTCAGAATGGAAGCTGCAGACAGTGGAGGAAGGTGGGGTCATTGTTTTCTAAAAGCACATGACTGCTATTCAAAGCCTGCTCTGCCTACCATCAGAGATGTTACCTGAGAGAGACAAAGTTCTAGCTGGCTATCCATTTGTCTCTCATATGGTAATTTCTAAGTGAGGGACTTGCTGGTGATATTTATCTTTTCCTCTATTATTTTTTTATCTTCCTAATATTGTATATGTAATTTTTTATAAGCAGAAAAAATGATTTTAAAACTTTATGTGTTAATAATTTGCATCTGTCATTAAAATCACTGAAACGATATTTTTATAGTTGCGTTACATTCCATTATATTGTTGTGATTTACTTTATAAATTCACTAGTGGTAATATTTAAATACTTTGTTACTGTTGCTGCTGTCTTTTAAATAATGCTCTCAAGATCATGTATGTGGGTAAAACATTGTCTTGGATTATTTCATTAGTCCCCCAATTTTTTTTTTTTATGAAGGAGCTCTGACTCCTAACCCTCAGTGAGGTAATATTTATTAGAGCATAGTTTTAATGAAGGAAAAGTCATAAAAATATTTAGCTGTATTTAAGCCTCTGACCACAATTTGAGTTAGCTGTATGAAGAGTATGCATTAGTGGTCATTTGAATGAGAGGTGGATGAAGAAAGTGCAAATTTGTGTGCCCTGCTGCTGGAGGGGTCAGCTCTGTTGTATCTGTAATGATGCCATTCTTCATTGGCTTAGAAGCTCTAGTTAAGCCTTTGGGGAAAAAAATTGTGATACGGCCTTGGGTTTTTTGGAAGCCTGTAGCAACAGAATAGCTAGCAAGAAAATTTACATTTAGGAGAGTCACATAAATGAGCAAAGCTTATAGTTATTTTAAATAGCTCAGTTAAGTGATTTTAGTTCTTATGGATTTGAAGAACGTAATGCCATCTTTATTGTGAAACCTTCAGTGTTTTCTAACTATATACGGTGAAGTTATACCAGAAAAAGCTACCACTAGATTATGTTAGTCAAAGTAAAGAGCAGATTTCTCTTGAAAAAGTAATGCCAATTTTTTGTGGTGTATTTTGGTATTTATTTAATTATTTCTAATGAGTCTGACCCCAGTGCTGGAATTGTGAATATAATGGGAAACTGGAAATTAATAAGTTTCAATTATAGAAAAAAACAGATAATATTTTCTTCTTTATGGGTTCTTCTCATTGTTAACAATTTTAGCACACATATTTAGATATATGCTTGCTGCTTCATTCCTGTCTTCCTGAAAATAATGGTAAATAGATTGCAACAGAGATTAGAGTTGCTTTTCAAAATCCATTCTCCCACAAAGGCTCCAGTTTGGCTGGTTACCTTGTCACCCATCTAGAAGTTGCTATTCACTGTTCTACCTTGTAATTAGGTTGTGGCCATGGGTCTGAGAGTTGGCAAGTGAGATATAATCAGAAATGCTATGTGTGTTCTAACAAGTCCCTTTAAAAGGCAGGGGTGGCATCTTTCTGTGTCTCTTTTTCCATCCACCTGGTTAGGATGAATGTAATGGCTGCAGGTCTAGTCATATTGGTTCTGAGCTTGAGCATGGAACGTGTGTGCAGTAGAGCAAAAAACCAAGAGCCTGGATCCACACTGCCATATCACCTCCACATAAATCTTGTCCTGTCTACCTTCAGGATAATTGCTAGATATAGAAATAAGCTTCTCTTGTGTTTAAACTGCTAATATTCCAAGTCTATTATCAGAACTAAAATAAATCTTCATTTTGCATAGGCCTAAGGTAAGCCTTTCTCTTTGTATGTTATGAGTGTTTTTAGGCACGTATTACTGATATCACTAGATATCTATAAAGTATCTCTATAAGAGCAGATGCCAAAAAAGAACATCACAGCTCTAGTATTTAACTTAGTATTACATTATTTGCATACAGCTTTTTTGATCTATCCATTTATATGACAAACATCTGAACATGGCCTAAAAATGACAGTTTTAGTTTGTCAATTATTACTGAATTGTGTATGAAACAGAATGCCTCCTTCATTCTGAGTTTCACTCATTCCAAAATGGAACCTGTATCAGGATGGCTGTATCAAAATACCTGATTCAAATTGGTCTTAAGAAAATACATGTGTTTGGAACCATGGACATAATGTTCCTACAATACTGGGCTTACAAAATACAGTGCAACTTGGCCTTCCTGAGTACTGAACTATGGCAGCCCATCACATCCTTTCTTTGCACTAGCAGAACCCCCTTTCCCTATGAGGAATCTATTCCATGTAGACGCTAGTGGGCTCAAGCTGGAAATGCCCAAACTTGTGCTTGGTTTGTATGATTGTTTTAGGGTAGAGCATGTTACTCAATCTGGGAAAATTAGAATACTCACCAAGACTTTTCTGCTCTTTTCTCTTAGGATTACAAGCTCTAGGCCATATAAACCTGAAGCATATAAATCTGGTGCTTGTTTTGCCCACCATGAGGAGAAATCTGGCCTGAATATGAAGCCAAGGCAGAGGAAGGTAAGCCTAGACATGAAGAGAAAGAAGTAGTTACAAGGTAATTTAGCACCTGGATCTGTATATACTTCCAAACTTTTAGATACATGGAAAAAAGATAGTTTCTTTTTTCACTTAGGTTGGTTTGACTTGACTTTCTATCACTTACTTGCAACTGATAATGAGTCTTGATTAATGAAGTTTCTTTCTTATAGAGCAATTATTGTACAAGGGGTATAGTAAGTGAAGTGGAGGAAGGCAGGTGTGCTTTGCTTAGCTGATAGATCTCTTAGATATTTTATAGTTGAATCTTCTGAGACCTCTATGTCTTTGTGTCTTGGGACTCAGACAGTTGTCCAGTTAGTTGGCTCTTTGTCACTGGGCCACTGAACATAACTAGCATAATGCGAGGGACTAAGTATTTAATTACATGAATTGTTATGATTCTATCCAGCTCAACAATTTGAAGAAGGCTATTCCATGATGATAACTAGATCAGCTGGTTTCACCATTGCCATGGAGGGCACCTATAGTGTTCACTAATTATTTTCATTGGACTGGAATCCTTTCACCCCCTTTTCTGGTAAAACATCTCATTTCTTCCTCTCTCTAGTCATTCAGGTAGGGAGGCCAATTCAGTACTCCACTGCCATGGTCAGGGATGGGAATGTACTTTAGACTTGATCCATCACAGTATCTCATTGCCCTGGATACAACAATTTTCTCAAAGCTGGGCATATTCAACCTCCGCTGGGCCAATCAGAGTCATTCCTTGATATTTTCTGTATGGATATAGGATGAGAGACTCTTCTTTGTATCTGTTAAAGAATTAAGCCAACATACATAAAATGGCAGAGCTGAGAAACAATAAAAAAAAATGCTGACTCTATCTTCTGAGTCAACAGGGTCGACATACGTGTGTGCTTCATGATTCTGAGTGCTAATGCACACAGTGTTTTAAGTTGCTGTGATTTGGGTATCTGTCCTTAATAAAATACACTGGTAGTTCAGTACTTGAATACTTAAGTATTGGGCCACAACAAACTTAGCAGTGTCAGTATGGGAGTGAGTGTGCGTATATGCATGTGTGAACACACTTTTGCATGTGTAAGTCTTATAAAAGGTGGATATCTCTGACAAATATTTTGGATGGAAAAGGAAGACTAATCTCTCTAAACTCTATATTCTAAACCGAGTTATGGAAGCTCTTTCACTTTATTGTAATTGCTTAAAAATATTAGTCTGTGTGTGTGGTTACTGACTTGAACCCTGAGAGGGGAAAAAGTTTGAAAATTCTACAGGCTTCTTGACATGATAATATGGGCTAAGCAAGCCAGGACATTTGCAAAGTGCTATGAATTTGCTAATGTTTCTTTTGCTGGTTAATTTTAAGGTCAAAGGCTTTGGTTATATTTTAATGAATCCTTGAAATTATGTTAGAATGGCTATGAAAATGGTACATGAGGGAAATAAATTGCTAACAATGCTGATGCCATTTTTTAAACTGAATTATAGTGGAATTTACATGCTGAAAATATCAGAGTGCAATAAAAAAGTCAAGTGATAAACTAAATCATAGGTAGAAGAAACTAATAACACTCTATCATAAGAAGCGGTTCCTATTTACAGGCACTCCAGGCATATCATGTGCTTACTTTGCAGCTTTGGAATGCTGGATCCTCAAGTGAGGTGTGTGTCAGGAGGGGGACAGGGCCAGAGCCCTGTCTGCCCTGTTGTGCCGTCTCTTCAGTCACATGTTAGGGAATGAAGAAGGTTCTTCATTCCCCAGCCTTCTACTCTTGACCTCAATATGGAACATATCCCCCCTTTCCTTCTTACTGTGGCTTCTTGCTCTGCCAGGGTAATGACCCTTACTGAAGGTGACCTGAGGAGCTGTAACTGCAGATGTGACGCCAGGTACTACCTTATTGCCTCCCAGCTGAAAGCCCTTTGCCTGTTCCGTGACACTGCAGTTGGACCCTCAGACTATTTTTGTTCAGCTGGTTTGAGTTAGGCTCTGCTAACAGGGGCCCCTGGAGGAAGATGGTGAACTTGAGGGAGGCTGAAAAGACTTTTCTGGTTTTTGTTATTTCTGTGTGAAGGCAAGCCCATTGACATCCAATGAGTCCTGGAAGTGCTAGGTGCTTGCCTGATTTTGTAGTGGTAAGTGGTCTCCAGAAGGTTCCTTCTTGATCAGAGCAGTGGGTGGCAGATTTCTTCAGTCCTTCATCATCTCCATGGAAGTCTATGTCTCATCCTCAGTGGGAATTTCCGTCTGTTTCCTCCGTTGTTGCCATTTATCTCAGCCCTAGATGTGTATTAATTTTCTGTGTAATGAATTTGCTGTGTAATGAATGACCTCATACCTAGCAACTTAACACACATTTATTATCTCACAATTTCTATGGGCTAGGAGTCCTGCCATGGTATGGTTGGATTGTCTGCTCTGGCTATTGCCAGGCTGCCACCAAGGGGTCAGCTGGGCTGTGGTCTTATCTGGAAACTCAACTTGGGAAGAATCACCTTCGAAACTCATTCAACTTTCTGGCAGAATTTGTTTCCTTGTGGTTTATGACTCAGGGCCCTAGTAGCTCATTGACTGCTGGCTGGAATCCACCCTCAGGTCCTAGAGGCCACCAACAGTGCTCTCCCACATGGCCCTTACCGTAAACAGCTCACACATGGCTGTTGGCTTCTTCAAGGCTGGCAGGGGACTCTTGCTTAAGTCTGCTAAGATGAAATACCATATATAGTAACCTAATCAAGAGAGTAATATCCCATTATGTTTTCCATCTGTTTTTGGTTAGAAGCAAGTCACAATTTTTACCTACACTCAGGAGATTATTAGAGAATGTTATGCATTGAGGTCACTTAGAATATGTCTCCACGGAGTGGTAGCTGTTTTGTGGTGCTGCTGCCTTTGAAACACATTAGAGTTCTTTTATCCCTTTTAGTAGTTAATTAACTTTGACCTACTTAATATTTCTTTTTTTTTTTTTGTATTTCATTTTATTTTTTTAAAATTTTATTTTATTGAGTTATAGTCAGTTTACAATGTTGTGTCAATTTCCAGGGTAGAGCACATTTTTTCAGTTACACATGAACACACACATATTCATTGTCACATTTTTTATCACTGTGAGCTACCACAAGATCTTGTGTATATTTCCCTGGGCTATACAGTATAATATTGTTTATCTATTCTATATATACCTGTCAGTATCTACAAATTTCAAACTCTCAGTCTGTCCTCTCTGACCCCTTCCCCCCGCCCCCCCCGGCAACCATAAGTTTGTATTCTATGCCTATGAGTCTGTTTCTGTTTTGTACTTAATATTTCTTTATATTACATTTTATTTGTTGAAATGACTGGTATGGGTTCTGTGTCATGGTGAGATGCTGAATGATACAGCTCTAACCTTGGTGTGTCCCCTGTGTTGCCTGCTCATTTAGTAGACTCCCTCATAAAGCTAAACTGTGTCGACCCTTGACGATCCCAAACCTTGGACCTTGCTCATGTGGAAGAGCTGAATATTTTACTGATGGAGTCAGAATTGCAGGAAGAGTTGGGGTGAAAAACGCACTCCATCCTTGACATTTGCCTGGTGTGAGCTAGTTCCTCGTCAGTGGGCTATCCTTGTACAGGCAGGCTTTCATTCTCTTCTTTTGCCTGGAGGGCAAGCGGGACCGAGTTAGCTGGGGGCTCTGGAGGGCATGTGCCCTTTCAGAGTGATAAATTAGTTAGCTATTAAACTAAATGTTTCCTGACTTTCAAAATGAGAACATCTCGATGGTCCTTTAACATATTTATTTGCCTTGCTGTGAAGGTAGTCAAGGTCTGCTGGATTTGTGATGTGCTAAATGAATGTTTAGCTGAGGTGCTCAGGTGGTTTTATTGGTAAAGTTAGCTACAAAAATGAAGGCGTGAGGTTACTGGAGGACAATATAACATCCATTAAATTAAATACCTATTAAATTTTCTGAATGGTGGAAGAAGATTTCTTAAAAGCCAGGAAGGGATGAAGCCTTCCAAAAAGTGTAGCAACCTGACACTTAGATTAAGCAAGTTTTCTTCCTGTTGAGATTTCTTTTGACACTATTTCAGGATGTGTTTTGCAGCAATTGAAAACAGCTTGTAGATGTTGATGAAAATAAAGCAAAGATGAGGGAAAGGGAAATAACTAGGCTGTTTGAGATACTAGGAGCTGATGTCATCAGTTCTTGTCTTAGTTTTTCTACTTGCTTTAGATTTGCAAAAGGGGTACATACATCAGTCCTACTTTGCATTTTCCCTGCTATACAGACTTTCAAAAGCAATGTCTTACAAGGTTAATTAAGGAATAAATCAGTCAAAATGCGTCATCAAAAGAGGCCTAAAAACACTACTTTGGTTTTGAAGAAAATGTGTATTTTACGACGCTAAATGATTATAAGCCATATTCAACAGCAAAGCCATATTAACTCTTCAGAGAACATGGTCAAATTGTAATCATCTTGGACTGTGGGCAAAGCAGTGAAGTGCTAGTGTAAATATAGACCTCAGCTTAAATTACAAATTTTATTTTTATTTTTTATTTTTCGAGTTATAAATTTCAAATCACTGAGATACAAGCAATTCACTTTTGGCCTTGAAATTTTATATTTTTGAAATAGAAGAAAATCTTCTACATCATTAGTCAATCGCAAGGGAGCATTCTCTGTTAATATAACTTATATATATGTTGGTTCCTCTGACTTACTTTCCACTAATAAGATTGAGAGTTGCAAAGAAATGGTGAATCAATTATAAAAATACTGTTATTCAAGGGGGGCATGGCTCAGAAAACAGAATCTATGGGGCATTATTTGACAGAAATAAGAAAGTTATCTGCAGGTAGACCTCCTCTGTAGGCTGGACTTAACAACCCAAAGTCAAAGTCTTCTGTCCTGGACCATTTCATATAGCACATTACTGATAACTCTGTGTAGGTAATTTAAATAGGAATTTCTGGTGCTGGTGAGTCAGTTCAAGATGAGCATTTTAAACCTGGGTCTCTTGATAGATGTGTTGTAGAGTGTGCCAGCGGAGGCACAGTGAAGACCCATGTCTCTGGCAGAGTTTCTCTGTCCTCCAAGTACCTCTTGTCCATCTGTTGTTTAAAATATACTGAGAAGAAAAAAGTACTCTGAAATTCAGACGTATATACACACAGCTGATGGGTATGTAGGATTAGTTATAGAGTTGACAGAAAGTAAGTTACTAAGAGACTGGTTAGAAAAAACTCACTGTAGGAGGAGGAAGGAATCTGGCCTGGGGTGCTGGACTTGGCAGCAGGGCTCAAGTTCACAGTTGTTTGTATATAACATGACAGCTAACATTGAAACCTTTACTTACCCAGATGTCTTGCCAGTGAGTATGTGATTTTGGAAAGAAAAGTATGGCATGTATGGATTTAAAGAACTGTCTGTACAAGTCCTATATCACTTTAGGGCCCCAGTAACTTGTTGGGTTATCTCATTATCCTCCCCCCAATTTTTGCATAAACAGATGTATTCTCCTTAATTTCATAGTCTGCATACACAAGAGGAAGTATCAGCAATTTCCTAGATGGTCTCATTTTAAGGTAGTGCTGGTAGCTTGGCCATGGAAGCAGAGCTCTGGCTTAAGGAGAATTGAAGGGGCAAGGGGATGCGCTGTAAGCTTAGAAGTCCAATTAACAATCAGTAGGAAATAGACTCATTATAGACACTCCTATGAGATTCCGCTTGGTGATTTCCACAGATACTTGGAAGAGGGAGACGCTACAAAGAATTGGGCTTCCTAATTGAGTATGGGGGCTCAGAGCACTAAATTTAGGTCTCTGATAATTTATTTTTCTAAATCTACAAATTTAATTTTCTACCAAAAAGGCTACTTTTTCCCCCCCTCAGTCCAAAGATTCAGGCACAGCTATGAGTCTGACTTCATTTATAACTAAAGCTGGTGAGATTTAGAGGGTCTTGGTTAAAATGCTGAATAGCAAACCAATGTAAAAGTCCAGAAAGTCTTAGTAAAATAATGAGAATATCTTAGCCACATAGAATATTTCAGCCACATAGAATCATCGGATATGAAAAGCCTAATATAAAAATGAAATCGTGTCCCAGTTTAAAAAAGAAAAATCTATGCTCAAGCCAGTGAGAGAAGGAGAGGTTATTTAATCAGTAATGTAGAAAAGCAGGTCACCAACCAGAAGACAATTAAAACAAAGCCATTGTCAAAGTATATACAAAAATACCAGGTGGAATAAAGATGAAGATGTTAGAAAAAAATTGTGCAAAATAAATTCCAGAAACCTGCAAGTATAAGTGTGTAAAAGAAAACATTGGAATCAGGCTAAAAATCAGATGTTGTGAAAGTAAAGACAACCAAGTAAAACTTTTATATACAAATGAAAAAAAATTGACAAATTACATTCTGAACATTAAGGAATAAGATACCTAGAAA
Source organism: Camelus ferus (assembly GCF_009834535.1). Classification (NCBI taxonomy): domain Eukaryota; kingdom Metazoa; phylum Chordata; class Mammalia; order Artiodactyla; family Camelidae; genus Camelus; species Camelus ferus. The sequence goes on from NC_045700.1 coordinate 54,892,529, forward strand.
AAGTTATTTTTAATGCTGATAGGTGAAGGGTTGTTATTTAATATACAGAAAGCTCTTACACAGTGACAAAAGAAGCAGCAAAGAATATGAAAAAAAAAGTGCAAAGAAGTCCAAATGGCCCGCAAAACTATGAAGAATCTCAAGTTCTCTAATCGTTAAATACAGGTTAAAGTCACAGGGAGCTATCATATATCCATCAAACAGATCAAAATTTCAAATATAACTATTATAGTGGGAATGAGGAGAACAGGCATCCTTTTGCATTGCTGTTGGAAATACGAAGTGTTGCCATGTTTTTGGAAGGCAGTTTGGCAATATATAGTTGACTCTTGAACGACACAGGTTTGAAATGTGTGGGTTGCAGATTTTTTTCAGTACTGCGCAGTATGCTTTTGTTGAATGCATGGACGTGGAGAAGCAGTGTATGTGGAGGGCTGACTGTAAGTTACATGGATATTTTCAACCACACGGAGAGTTGGCATCTTTAACACCATCAGTAGTTCAAGGGTCAACTGTATATTTAAAAAAATAACAAAGTTGTATATTAGAATTCAAAGGTGCATAGATCATTCGAACCAGCAATTCCACAACTGCAAATCTAGCACGTAAAAATAAATAGACCAAATTTTAAGGACATATGCAAAAAAATGTTATTCCAGCATTGAATTGGAAATAAAAAGTGAGTGCCATCCAGAGGAGAAAGGCAGAATGCATATTGAATAGCTGTATGGGAGAATATTAAAAAAAAAATACACTTGAACTGTACCGGTCCTTCCATGATTTGGAGTCTACATAGGATGATAAAAGTATGGAGAAAAATATGGAAAGATTAGATTTTTAACAGGGTGCCCCTTGAGGTGAGCAAGCATGTGGGGGTAAGACAGGTAGCTATGATAAAAGTTGAACACATGAGATAGTTTCTTTTGTATAAGAGAGTGGATATTAATATTCATGTAAGTGCATGTGCATATATATTCTTACAAACATGTATGACAGAATGATCACCAGTACTTAAGGCAGCAGGGATCACTCTGATTGATGGGAGACCACACAACTTTTGAGTTCTTTATATTTGTATGTACTTTTTGAATTATTTACAGTGAGCATGTGTTATTGGTATAAACAACAGTATTTTCACTGCGTGAAAAAAATTGTCCAGTTTTGTGAACCATGTTTACCATATTTTTTTCTTACGTACTAATTTATTTATTTAAGTTAATAAACTATTTTTTAGAACAGTTTCAGGTTCACAACAGAATTGAGTAGAAAATACAGAGTTCACCCATAGCCCTCCCCATCCACACATGTATACTCCACTACCCTCAACATCCCTCACCAGTGTGGCATATTTGGTACAATCAATGAACCAACATGGACACATTAATCTCAACCAAAGTCCATAGTTTACACTAGGGTTCACTCTTGATGTTGTACATTCTGTGAGCTTTGACAAATGCATAATGACATGTAGCCACCACTATAGTATCATACAGAATAATTTCATTGCCCTAAAAATCCCTTGTGCTCAGTCTGTTCATCCCTCCCTCCCTCTCTCTCCCCAAACCCCTGGAAACCACGGTCTTCTTATTGTTTCTGTAGCTTTGCCTTTTCCAGAATGTCATTTGGTTGGAATCGCACAGTTTGTAACCTTTTCAGACTGGCTTCTTTCATTTAGTAATAGGTCTTTTAAGTTTCTTCCATGTCTTTCATGGCTTGATAGCTCATCTCTTCTCTTTTTCTTACTGCACATATATTTTTAAATTTACATATATGTACTGTTCATTGTTTCTAAGAATGTTTAGAGCTTTAGTTTTTTAAACTTAACACAGTTATCAAAGGAATAAAGCCAACCACAAAGTAAGAATTAATTCAAAAAGATACATACACCCTGCTATTAACAGCATGATCACAGAAAGTCAACACAGAATACTCATGGGAGAAGTGGCTTTTTATTTTTTCCTTTCACTGCTTATACTGCATTTTTCAATGATGATGATTTGATCTTTAAAGGTTCTCATGCATGCTCTCTGGAGATGTAAAATGATAGTTTAAAGTAGAAGTGTGAGAAAAATGCTTATTTTAAGTTGGTGTTATGTTATTTGTGAAAGTAATTGAAATTTCAGCTTTGTACATGATACTGTGGAAATCAGAAATTACAGGCTTTAAGTTCTTTCCCTGACGTTAGTCATGGAAATATAGATTACAAGTTTATTTAATAGAAAACCTTGTAAAGTTTAAAACACCAAGTTTGCCATAACCTTTGTTAGTAAAAATAAAAAGATAAGGAAAGAAAGATTGAGAGATATTTATATTCTAGTGACCACAGAAATACGATGCTCAAAGAGCTGGTATCACAAAGGTCTTGTATGACTAAACCACGTATATTAGTCAGGGTTTTCCAGAGAAACAGAATCAATAAGAAAATACATATGTGTGTAGGCATTCATGGTAAGGAACTGGCTCACACAGTTGTGATAGGTAAGTCCCAAGATCTGTAGTCAGCAAGCTGGGTATCCTGCAGTGATGATGGTGTAAGTTCCAATCTAAGTTTAAAAAGCAGAAGAATGATGTCCCAGTTTGGATACAGGCAGAGCAAATGAATTTTCTCTTAGCCTTTTTTTTTTTTTTCTTCAAATTGTGTTCAGGCCTCCAACAGACTGGGTAAGAAACCATCCACACTGGAGAGGGCAGTCTGCGTTACTCAGTCTGCTGGTCCAAATGTTAATTTTATCCATGGATATCCTCACAGACATTAACAGAATAATTTTTAACCAAGTATCTGGGCACCCCGTGGCCTAGACAAGTTGACACATTAGATTGTTCATCAACCAGGCTTACTCTGGGCTTTGGCTTTGGACTGTCTTCATTTAAATCTTGATCTCACTAATGTACTGTGTGATCTGACATGAATTGCTTGGTCTCTTTATTCCTCAGTTTCCTCATCTATAAATTGTGAGGATTAAATGTGATAGTTCACGTAGTCCTTAGAGAACTGACTGACTTTTTCCAGGCATATAATATATTCTAGATGTTATTGTTATTATCTTTATCATTACTATGATTGTTATCATTGTCATTTACAAGGTCCTCATCCTATGTTTACTGATAGTCGCGTAGAAAAAACAATGCTTGGAAGCGTTGTAGTTGAATCACTAAACTTATAAATTGTGCTTTTTAATAAGAAACTGTGTTTCTGTATTTTGTCAAATAGAATTTGCTTACTTCTTTTGTAAATGACGTCATTATTTTTGTGTTGATTTATCCCACCATCATACATACTGTAGAAAGTTTTGTTCATTAGAAAAACTGAGATTCCCTGGGTTTAGCCTTTTTGCAGAATGGCAAAATGTAATTAAATAAAGCACACCTCCAAATTACTCAAATCCTAATATGACAGAAAGCATGATTTCCTTAAAATATTAAATCATGGGGGGGAGTATAGGACAACAGATGGAGTCAGGGGAAATTCAATTACTTGGCTGAATTATTATTACTATAATAAAATGCTAAAATATTGTTCACTTAATATCATGTTCAATGTTGAGATTATAAATGTACCCTTGATTTCAATTACATTATCAGTAATAAATGGAGACTGGAATCAGATAATGTGGGTTCAAATCCTGATTTCTTATAACTGCCAACTGGTAACATTAGGCAAATTGTTAACTTCTCTTTCCTTATCTGTAAAATGAGAATAATACTTTCATTATAAGATTTAAATGAAATAATCCATGTGATTACTTTGAACACTGGCTGTAACATAGTAAGATACTCAACTGTCTTATCTCTATTACTAATATCAGTGTTACTGTTGTTATTCCTGTGGTCCCATTTTCTTTCAGATGAGTGTATCTGTCTCCTAAATATAGCTACATCAAGGCCCTACTTCAAATTTAGCGTATCTTACAGTAAACACATTCCTTCCTCTCCTAACCTTTTCCTCATATCACAAAAAATGATCCACACTGACTTGTTGCCAGTCCAGAGGCTTGGACATCATCCTATAACCTCTCTTACAATCACCATCTAGTTGCCAATCAAGGAGACACTTACTGCCTTATAGTCTCCTTAAATCTTTTGCTGATTATTTCCCAAAGCCATTGCCTTGATCCCACCTAAAGGTCTACTATTCAGGTCTGACTCGAGTCTGAACCCCTGTGAACCCTTCACAGTATATCCAAGGTATTGTCACACTAAATCTGAAATGTCTAGATACAGAGTTCAGGATTAAATTCAAACTCTGAATTGACACCTAGTCTTTTATATTATGTCTCTTCTCTTGCCATTGCCTGTAGGGTAGCCATAGGGAGGCCCCGAAGATCTTCGAACACACAGTGTTATTTCTCTTTCCTCCCTGTCTAACTGCCATTTACTTTTCTTTAAAGCTCAGTTCAAGCATTGATCCCTCTAGGAAGCCTTTTTAAATCTCCTGTATGATTTTCAATTTCTCTTCCCTGTGTGTCTATAGTGTCTTGTGAAAACTTTTATCAGAGAACTTGCGGTACAGATTGTAGCAGCCAGTTTGAGGACAGGGACTGTGACTTCTGTGATCTTGTTTCTGAAATGTAAGTGCTAAAAAATCTTGCCTAGTATGAAGAGAAATCAAAACAGTTGTGACCTTGGGGGTTTTCCCTGAAAGGGGTAGAGTCAATATCCTGGGTTCCCTTCCCAACTTCTACCTTGTAAGGGCTGGTCATGCACCATTGATAGGAATGGGTAGAATAGACAGTTTGCCTTAATTTGACCTTGAGCACTACCTAGGAATGTGGGAACTCATGAAGCTTAAGAAGGAACTGTAATTTCAAAGCATTTTTGTATTCATAAAGGTGGATATGCAGGGTAGACCGCTCTCTTGCATATAAAATCAATTTGTGCCTTTTTGTTTAAGAAGTATAACTTCTATAGAAGGGAGATAGATGGCTCTATTAACACAGCTTGGAAATAACATCTATAGTGTTTCCCTAGAAGGACCTCTTTAGGCTGGATTTCAGTAATGTGCGTATTATGAGAAGGAGGTGGGTTCTCTTTTGAGAGTTTCACTCCACTCAAGATGTTAACAATTATTGTGCTCCCTGAAAAACTGAAGGATAAATCTAAACCTAGGTTGGCATCCAAACTGTTTGTCATTATTACTAATGGATTTGGAAATGTATATAATCAGACTTGACATCTACAATTAACTTTTGGATGCCCACTTTTTTTTTAATATTACTTACTTTTTTAAAGATAGTTTACCTGCTAAAGGATTGATTTCTTAGCATGGAAAATAGAAAGTAACCACAAGATATTCTTAACTCAAATAATTACAGATCTTTTCACTAAATGATCCTGTCTTTTGCACAGGAATCCTAGAATAGGATCTCAAAGGAACACTTTACTCCATGGAAAAGGGAAGGTGTGATGATTAAGGCATAAAACAACCCAGTGCTCTTTTCTCAGTTGTTCCTTGGGTTACTCATCTCTCTGGCTATTTATCAGAGCCCTTAGGAAATTAATAGTCTCTTTTTCTGAAGGTGATTTTCCCTACCATCCCCTACCCCGCATGTTACTGAATGTGAAATCTGCCCTAGGATTAGATTAAAACTCGGTTTCCCTCCAGGCACAGAGAACAAAGTGTATTGGTAAATTCTGCCTGCTATTATTTCATAAAAACAGAATAATATTCGTATCACTTGAGTTTCCTGTAAATTTAGGTCTTATTTGTTAAGTACAGAATATATTCATGCTAATATTTGTGGCAGTGCTATTGGACAATGCTTTTTATCATTTCAGTGTCTAGTCGAAGTCTGAAAATAAAATTGTACTCAGGATTCAAAAGAAGCTCTTTCCAAGCAGAAAGTAAGAGTGTAAGGGGATATTCGGTCGGAAAACCAAAATAAAGCTAAAGAAAGCAACCACCCCCCCACATACAAAGTTAGGTTGGAGCTTCAAGAGTGAACTACAATTTATGGTAAAAGTCTTCAGTAAAAGAGAATGTGGGGGGTGGTGCAGGGCGGGGCAAATATCTGCAGAACGATTCTTAGAAGGAACCACCCTAAGGGACAAAGTCCAAGTACATCAAGCACTTGAGCTCTTGCTTCCCAAAGAGGAAGCTGAGTAAATGCTTTGCCACTCCAACTATTTGGCCCAAATATTTTATGGAGGTTAGTAGTAGTCATTAAAATAAGGTACTTTGATTTTTTTTTCATTAAAATGTTCTTTTTTCTTTCTGAACAAGTATGATTTTAAAAATAAATTTGCATTTGTTTTGGTAAGTTTTGGTTTTTTATACAAATTCAGTCAACATTTCAGCAACCTAACAGTAACTTTTCTTTACCTTTCTTAAGCAGATACTCTTTATCCAGTTGTTCCTACTTAAGGTTTTGTGTGGTAGAGAATGATGCTTATGTTCACACGGTCACTGCTGGTATCGCCTTCGGATTGGAGGTCACGCCATTGATGTGACACTCCGGGCCTCTCCACACTCCCCCCCAGTAATTCACTCTGTCCTGAAGAGTGCCTTATCCCACAGGCAAAATTGGGTAAAATAAACTGGGCATGCAAAGCTCCGTTCTCTCTTCTTTGTCTTAGGAGCAACTTCTTTGCAGGAAGCAGATTTTCTACTCCGGTGGTGATGGGCACTGCTGGCATCATTGATGAGAAGCCGGCATGTCAGTGATGAGGGACGGAGTATAAATCTTCCCGTCAGGGGCTAACACGTGTGACGTCGCGTCCTCTGTCAGTAAGAATCTGCTTTCCCGCCTCAATTTGTTTGGAACCTGTGTTCTAAATAAAGCCCTCCTAAGGCATTGCGGACCTGTGGGGCTGCGCAGTGGGGTGGATATGGCCACCGAGGGGGACGTGGAGCTGGAGCTGGAGACGGAGCCCAGCGGCCCAGGCAGGACAGTGGCGTGGCGGACATGGAGCGAGTCACCGACTCTGCGGAGGAGGAGATCCAGGGTTCCAGCCTGGAGACGACCATGACCGTGATTCTAGATAGATGGTCCCGGGGGCAGAAAGCCAACCAGGAGTGGGAGAAGGACCTGGCAAAGGTCACCATCAAGAAGGAAGATCTGCAGCTGATAATGACGGAGATGGAGATCTCGCGAGAAGCAGCAGAACTGGAGCTTGAGGGAACACATGGACCGCGTGGTAGAGGCGCTGATTGCCCCAACCCAGTTGTGCTTTCTCAGACCTATCCACTGGATTAATTTATTTCAATAAAGATTTGTCTTTTTTTTTTTTTTTTCTTAAATGGTTTCTTAGCATGGAAAATAGAAAGTTACCACAAGATATTCTCAAATAATTGTGGGTCTTTTCACGAAACCCTATGTGGGGAAGAAGGATGCTCTTTACTGGATCGTCTAATTGATACTAACATTTGGTGATTGGGCCAGAAGTATGGAGAAATAACACAGGAGTGGAATTTCTTGAGCAAAATATGCACATATAGACTTCCAAGTTTTGAGGCTTTGAGATTCAGTGTGGGGACAGGGCATTTTGACGTTGGTGGTTTGCAGAAGCTTCTAATTACTTGGAGAGAAAATGTCCATTGACTTTCATCTTCTGTGGCCTGCACAAAGGGTGTAATTCTGCTGCAATGACAGCTTGTCCTGTGTTGGTAACAGTAGCTTCTGGTGGCTTGGTATGTGGCTGATGGGCTAGTTTTGTATTGTTAGACAGCATTTCACGTAGGCAGTGAAGAAGCTGCGTGAATGACCTCATCAGGGGAAAATGGGAGGCACAGAGGCCTTAGTAAGAGGATAGCTGATGCAAGGATTGAACTGGGGTTTAAGCGGACAACCTTGGGGTGAGCACTGCTAAGACTTACTACACTGCTGTAGTTTTTCCAGGGCAATGATTTGATTGTTGGAAAGGTGCTTTTTATATAGGCCTTTGAAGCATTGATGAACTGAATAAAACAATTCTTTTTAAAAGCAAAGTACTCAGTTGGGAGTCTGATACAAGGTATTAGAAAGATTATAGGTTAAAATTGTTACTGTTGGACTTACAGGCAGCACTTGCTCCACTGTCCTAAACTCCATTAGGAGCCAGGGAGGTATCTGTGTGGGTCTGCACTTGGACTCATGTGGTTTGTACATATGTGTGTTTTTTCTCCTACCATTGGGTCACAAGTTGGCCTGAGTCTAATTAATTGTGTATGTGGGGAAAATGTTTCCTAGGAGACAAAATTCTTAGACCTAACCCATCGCATAGCAAGAAGTGGTGGAAACTACTGCTAGGCTCAGAACTGTAGGTAGAGCTCACCAGAGAGTGTGAATCATAGTGTAGAGCTGACATTCACATGACTATTCAAAGGCAGGAAACACAGGGCTCAGAGGAGAAGAGGGGACAGAGTTTAGGCAGAATTTGTAAATGCATAGTGCCAAAATCAAGTTCTTCCTGGGAAACTTAACTCAATTGAGTTTACAAATCCTAGATTATGGGATCGAAAACAAAGAATATTTTCTCTTTCTCACAGACACACCAAGTTTCTGTCATAGTTCTTGGCAACATAAAGAATTCTGGAATGCCATTTGCAGCAACATGGATGCTCCTGGAGAATGTCATTCTAAGTGAAGTAAGCCATAAAGAGAAAGAAAAATACCATATGAGATTGCTCATATGTGGAATCTAAAAAACAAAAACAAAAACAAACAAACAAAAACAAAGCGTAAATACAGGACAGAAATAGACTCACAGACAGAGAATACAGACTTGTGGTTGCCAGGGGGGTGGAGGGTGGGAAGGGATAGACTGGGATTCAAAATTGTAGAATAGATAAACAAGATTACACTGTATAGCACAGGGAAATATACACAAAATGTTATGATAACTTAGAAAAAAATGTGACAATGAGTGTGTATATATCCATGAATGACTGAAAAATTGTACTAAACACTGGAATTTGACACAACATTGTAAAATGATTATAAATCAATAAAAAATGTTAAAAAAAAAAAAGAATTCTGGAAACTTAATTTTGGCTTCTCTGTTCCTGATCTTAGAGGAAAGGCAGTCTTTCACCATAAGAATTACACTATCTTATGTATAGATTTCGAAGAATGCCCTTTATGGGGTTGATGAAATTCCTTCTTTTGAAGTTTCCAGAGATTTCTTTTTTATCATGATAAATGTTGAATTTTGCCAGAGACTTTTTTCCGCTCTGTTTATGTGATTTTTCTTTAGTTTGTTGACATGGTGAATTACATCGATTGACATTTGAATGTTGAACCAGCCTTGAATTCTTAGGATAAACTACATTTAAGTTTATGCATTATTCTTTTCATATATTGATAATTTCAATTTGCTAGTATTTTAATGAGTTTTTAAATGTGTTTTTCATGAAAAATTTAAATCTATAGTTTTTCTTTCTTTTTTTTTTTGTAACATCTATATGCTTTTGGCATTAGAATAGAATGAGTTAGAAAGTAGACATTCTTCAATTTTCTGGGAAAGTTTTGTAGAATTTCCTTAAATGTTTAGTAGAGTTCATAGGACATCTTGTTCTGCCATATTCTACAAATTCAGTTTTAAAAATATAGGGCTAGCTGTTTAGGTTATCTCTTCCTTTGTGTGTGTGAGCTTTGGAAGTTTCTGTCTTTCGTGGAATTTGTTATTTCATTAAACTTATCAAATTTACTGGCAAAAAGTTTTCAAGATATTCATAGTATTCTTTTAATATTTGTAATGTCTTTAGTGATATCATATCTGTCTCATTCCTAATACTGGTAATTTGTATACTTTTTTTTCTGATTAGTATGATAAGTTTATCAATTATATGAACTAGCTTTTGATTTCATTGACACTTTTCCTTTAATTTTTCTGTTTTAAATTCAGTTGATTTCTATTCTTTATTATTTCCTTCCTTCTGTGTATATTGGCTTCAATTTGCTGTCTACTTTATAGTTTATTAAGGAGGAAACTTAAATAATTCATTTGAAACTTATATAAGATTCCTTTTTATCCTTTATAATATTGGTGTTTTCAAAAGTCCACCTTGTCTGATATTAATATAGCTACTCCAGGGTACTTGTTTTGTGTTTTTGCATTTCTATCTTTTAACTCTTTTCTTATTTGCATGTTTTTCATTCTTTTAATTTATCTATATGTTTATGTTTAAAGTAGATTTCTTTTCTTCTTATTTTTGGTTTTTAGCAGTTTGAAAGTGATTTATCTAGGTGTGTTCTTTTTGATATCTGTCCTGTTCTTTGGTTTTTGAAATTTTTGGATCTGTGATTTGGTGTCTGCCATTAATTTTGAAAACCTTTTGGTGATCATTTATTCAGATATTTATTTTGCTTCACCCTTATATGTTTGGGATTCCAGCTATATGCATGTTGGCCCATTTGATTTATCCCATGGCTTTTGAATGCTTGGTTTGTTGGTTGGTTTCTTTTTCTCCATTATTTTTTATTTTGGATACTTTCACTTGATCTGTCTTTATATTTTTTTCCTTAGTTGGTTGAGTCTACTGATAAGCTTATCAAAAGCAGTATTTGTGTTACTGTTTTTTTTTTTATTTCTGACATTTTTGTTTAATTCTTTCTTATAATTTGATCTTACATTTTATTTTACCCTTTCCATTTAAGCTTTTAATCTAAAAATAATAATAGTTTAAATTTCTCTTTATGAGTCTGGTTCTATTGACTGCTTTGTTGAGAGTGTGTTGATTTTTCTTTCCTTGTATGCCTTTTGTTTTTATTGTCTTGAAAGCCAGTTGCTTTGTGTAGAGCTCAAGTAGAGCCTGAGGTAAATGCTCTTTATTCCCAGAAATGGGTGCACCATTCTTTTTGCTTGCCTTTAGTATGGGAGTTGAGTCAGTCTAGTCAGATACGGAACTGGGTTTAGCTTTAATTGCTGCTATGGATACCCTTAGATTACCACAATCTTCAAATTCCTCCAATTCCTTTTTGTTTTTGGTAGGGCTCTTTGCCTGTAGGTTTTTCTATGTGTCTACTCTATACTCAGTTTTAGATCATTCCTTTGTGCTGTGCTTTGGAGTTCTGTAAGTATTTGCCTTGTTATAAGCAATAGCTTCCTATTATTTGGTTCTTCTTAGTACATTGATGTGGGTGGGTTAAGCTTTCTATTGTTTTGATTGTGCCTCAGTCTTAGGTAGGCAGTATTTCCCTGGATCTTGAAGGAGGGTCTTTCTAGTGATCAGTCCTTACCCAGGACAGTTATTTTTGTGTTCACCTCCCCCGACAGCAATTAGTCTTATTAAAGTTCTTTGCTACCCTCCAAGTTGTTGCAGTTTTTTGATCTGTAGGAAGATAGTGGAAGGATCTGAGTGGAGTTTTTTAGACCTCTCCCACATTGGCTAATGTTCATTTCCCCCAGACCCCTACACCATATGCGTAGACTCTTAGTACTCTCATCAGTCTTTCTCGTGATTATCTGGGAGATCCAGAAAGATATTCCTGCAAGTGGTGTGTATTTTCCTGGTGCCTGTGGCCCTCAGGGATTCTATATCCTCTTACAACTCAATGCTCAACTTTTAATAGTTCATTAAAAACTGTAGTTGAATTCTTCTTACTGGTGCTTGGAGTTATCAGCTTAAGTAAAGTGTTATTCCCATCCCATTTTTCCAAGGAGGCACCTGTCTGTCCTTAGATTTCTGGTTTGTTAGTTACCTAACCAATAATTTTTTAGTTGTTAGGTCTTGGGTGGGTTCAAGAAAATTGTGAATTTTCAGGCTGTCTGGGAGGTTCTTGTTATTGTTGCTGTTGTTGTTTTAAGTGTGGAAACAATGCTCTTTGCAACTTTCTACATCCTGAGTAAAATCTGGAATTGCTATTTTTTCTTGTTGTAAGATTTTGAAATATATTACAAAAGGAGATTGTTTATTCATGAACTCATCCATCTATCCGTCTATTCACATATTTTCAGAGTGCCTATTGTTTAGAAGCCCGTGGAGGACACAGAGTTCAATCAAACAAATAGACACTTCCTTGAACATTTTGAAACCAGCCATTCATTATTGTAGAGTGACTTCAGGTTAGTTCTGACCAGAAAGAGCAACGATTATCTTAAAAGTCTGAGTAATTGCTAGACCTGTTTTAGAGGAAAGTAGTTTTTATGTACCTTCAAGTATGATTGTTTGAGAAATACGTTAGAAGCTGTTCTATTAAAAATACCTTTTAATTGCAAATTATAACTCAATGTAAGGTTTATCTTTTTTAACTGGTAACATAATTTTAAAAGGTTATCATTAGATTGAAAATACAAAGAAGTTTTCATAGACCTTGTTGACCTTTAGTAATCTTGCATCACCACCATGAGAAATAGTAGACTAGGTTAATTTCAGGAACTTCTTTCTAGCTTTGTAATTGTCTGACTATATAGTAAAAGAATGAGTGGGTGAAGAGTTAAGAATGAGTATGTTTTGAATATCAAATGTCTTTCTAATAATAAAAGAATTACTTTTATTCCCTTGGAGAGTGGTGTTTTTAGTCTGGCTAAGTTAATGATGTTTGAATAAGAATTTATTAAGACTGTAGTGCCTATCAAGTGTTGGCAAGAGGTCTAGAAACAGACTGGAAAGGAAGGAAATAGTGGTTCTATCAAGTTGTTATTAACTCCATTAGCAAAATAGCAGTATCATCAGTGGTACTGGGACAATTGGAGGTCAAGAAAATGGTATCAATAGCATTGCAAAAGCACAATCACATAGTAGTGATCTCAGGAGCATTGTAAATAGCACACTTCAATGACAGTCTTATCTGAGAATACTGTTAATCATGCTTTTGAATGACAGGAGTCTCTATGGTATTGTATGTAAGTGGTAGAGTTGAAGGACAGGCTCTTTAAGGAGAGTCTTAACAGAAATAGAAGAGCATGAAACGCTTTGGAACTCAGGTTCAATTTGATGATTCAACTTTGTTTACACAGATTCCCGAGTAGAAGTCTTAAGAGAATTGGTTCAAGCCTTTTAGGATTCACCAAAAAATTAAATGGACATTTTAACCACTGTGAAAGATCACAAAACTGATAGTCATTTATCCTTGTTACTGTAAGTTCTCTGAAACATGTGAGCATCTTATAAAAGTGCTGCATATAATCTACATCCTTTGCAGTGAGGCGGTCAAGATTATTCTCATACTAGCACTGCTCATATGTTACTGTAGAATTAGATAGAGAGGGTGTGAATATCCTTAGGGAATATTATGAAGCAATGTTAAATTTGTTGAAAAGTTTTATCCAAGTAGAAAAGAAATGTTCTAGTAAGAAGGGAGGCTCTTTTTTTAAGTCAATTTCTCTTTAAAGAATCTGTTGTTAAGAAATTCAACTTTCTGTTGCATAAAACTTTCAAGCAATGAGGACTGATGGAGTGTTAGGGAAGAACTAAAAATTCCCTCAGACAGAAACTCATAGAAAAAAGACAAAGTGAGGTGGGAACTGGAAATGCCTAAAAACATTATAAGGAATGTTAGACTTCAGGAGTAGAGTGGAATATTAGGAGTGAAAGGGTATTAGATATGGTGGAATAATGTATAGAATCCATCAGAGTACATATGTACATTTGTGAGATTAAAAGTTGCATTGATTCAGAAAAAATATTCTATAATGTGGATACTGTCTATCAACAAACAACAAAACTAGATTATTTCATTGTCCAAACATAATACAACTTCAATTCACTTTTGTGATTTGGTTGTCCAAGTGCTCAATTACACTATTTGGAATGAAGGAGGCATTTAGAACAAAGGGGGAGGAGGGGAAAATTCTTTTTTTTCTTGTTAAAATGCTGAGGAAAGGGTGTACTATTTGTCTTCAGTGCTTTGTGAACCAAGAATGTGACATATCTTGCCATGTATGACAGTGCAAATGACTAAGAACTGTCTTTCTCTAAATGAGAAAAACTGGAACCAGGATAACAATAAGCCTATTTAAAATAATGGTAAACTATAACGTCTGTTGAGCAGTAAGCACATGGTTTTGCTCAGTTCTTATAGTTTGTTCCTCAGGCATGTGAACATCTACAGGCAGGGATGCCAATCTCTTTATAATCTGTCAAAAGTAGTAGAAAAGCAGACTTTGTTTATAGTGGGCTCAGATCTAAGGGTATAGTGCAATCCATCGTGCTCTAAAACCCTTCCCTTTACATATTGTACTATTAGGTAAGTACTCAACTTTCAATTCTTGGAAATAACATAAGTGGATATAAATTTCAAATATAAAACATGAATAAAATAAACTTTTCAGCAACCACAAGAATTAGGTCCCTATAATATGTGTTGAATTTAGCGAAGTTTAAGTCAGTCCTGTTGGAAATAACAGAAAGAAATAACTAGAAGTTAGTAATTGAAACTAGCACTGAACAGACACTAGAGACAGGATTTATCAGAAGGCCTTGAGAAAGCAAAGAGGAATATGAGGGAAATTAAATTACTGTTTCAGAACCACATTCATGTTGCATCCAGTAGCAGAAATGGAGCTGGATACGTATTGGATTGGTGGAACAGGAACCTGCAGAGGATAGAATTATCCCCTCTTTTATAAAACCAAAAAGATTTGAGCATTTAGGCAGAACACAAATGCCTATGAATTATGCTTGTTACTTACAGCAAAGTGGTAGAATTGCATAAGCAGACGGGTTCCTGAATTTGGGGGCAGAGGGATATATTGATCTTGGTAAATTTGTCATAAGAAATTATGCTAAAAAGTGAGTGTACATTCCACCTAATTATTCATTTAAAATATGTAACAAGGCCCTTCTATGATCAATGGTTAGTGAGTTTCTTTATTCAGTTTGCCTCAGTGAGTATAGATGCATTTATGAGCATCTGTAAGATTGCTCCATTCCTTACATCCCTAATCTCCATTCTCCTTAAGGCCTTGCATTCATTAACTTAATTTTATAGAACCTAAATTGAGTATTTTAATAAACTGTTCACTTTTTGCTTTTCACTGATTAATCATATGCATGATGCATATTTTAATAAATATTTTAACTTTTTAGTAATTATTCATCTGTATCGTATGTGTCACTTTCCATTTCTTATGACATGTTATTTTAGGTGCTGACTTAAAAATTGTATGAAACATTTATACTGGTTATAATAACTACCATTTATTTGAGGCTTACTATATACAGGCACTTTACATATATTATTTCTAATTCTCCTAATAACGTTGCAAGATAATATTTTTCTTAGTTTAGAGGCAGTTTCTAGTTTGCAAGGGAAATGTGTGGAAAGTCTGGGCCTCAATGATCCAAAGTTTCACTATATTGTTTGTGCTGTACTGTTAGGTATGGAACAAAAACTATTGAGTTTGAATAGAGAAGCAAACCCATTGTGCCTGTCATAGAAATACGGGATTTATTATGGGAGTTTGGCCTTCCACACAGTAGGAGCAGGTCAGGCACTCCACATAAGACTGTCACTTCTTATCTGCTGTTGGATCTCAAGTCAACAGTTGGGAACAGAAGATGGATGTGAAGCGGGGTTGAGCAAGAATCAGCTGGAACTCTTAGGATGAGCCGGGCTGTGTGATGATAAACTGGAACCTGCATGTGTCTCTGACCACCTCCAAGCCTGCAGCTTTACTGATGCTGGTGATCTGTGGGAGAAGCTGGCCTACTTGGTTCAGAAATTGCATGTGCCCGTGGACTGGGACCGGGAGAAACCGAAGGAGGGGATCTAAAGGGAGCTGGAGATTCTGCTGGTGCAGCTGGGACCCCAAGACAACAAAGCGAGGAGATAGGTCAGTGATGACTTTGTGAACTGCAACAAAGCAAGACTTTGCACTAGACCTTTGAGCAAGAACATGGCTGCTCTCCTTCGCTTCTGTCTTTCTTTGTGCAGATGTCATCTGTGGCCAGTCATGACCCAGAGCCACATAGAGATGGGAAATCTGGGAAACAAACTCCAGCCTAGCTAAGTTGATACAGTAAAAAGCCACCTCATTTAGTTGTAGATGTAACTGATTTTCTAGCAAGAAAATGACGTGTAAATATGTTAAAGAAATGATACTTTGAATTTTCACACATTCATTTTTCTCTACTTACCACATATATGATAGTTATTATTTCTCAGTCTACTAGGCAAACAGGTGTGTACAGTAATAATTTTCAGGAGAGGAAGAGAAAGACGCAGTTTTATTTGCTATTTATAATATCTTTTTTAAACGTTTTGCATAAGGGAAACCAAAATGATAGAATCTGTTGACTAAGGTTTCGAAGCACTGAAAATTCTATTTGAAACATTTTGTAACTCAAACTAGAGGTATCTATGATTCTAATGAGTTCTGCATGAATGGAGAAAATGATAATGAATATCATTAGAGAAGAGAGATTGAGCAGTTGTTTTTGTTCTACTCTGTGGTTGCCATCTCCAAATAAAAGCAGGGAGTTTCTGTAGGAGTCAAAGTGCCCTAATAAAAAACATTTTAGAAATGACACTTGAGTACAAAGAAATGAATCTGATAAGTTCTAAAGAAAGGAGTCTAATGTGTTATACACAGGCACATTACCTTGTGTAGATAAGGGAGTTAAGACTAAGAGTATAAGTACAAAATTTCCATATGCCATATGTTGCTAGGAAATGGAAGAAGTTAGCTAGGGCATATACATAGCATTTATATGTATCAAATCCAGAGATGGTAACAACCCCTGTGTGCCTTTTGCATGACAGCACTATATTATAAATACACCCTATTACAAGGATACCCTGAGGAGCCTTGGGGCATCACAGCTCTTCTAGAGAAAAAGTTAATTGATTCAAAAAAAATTATGAAAGTCATACTTACTGAAGGAACTGTAGAAAACACAGATAAGCAAGGAAAAAAAATTCCATTAGCAGTAAGTTCGTTCTCAAGGTGAGAGGAAGTAAGATCTCCTCCTGGAGGGAGGAGTATCAAAGTATTTGAGAACATGTGTTAAAATCATCACAGTAATCAGTACAGTTCTTAGGTACTTTGCAGCTGTGCAGCTATTTTCCCTTTAAGCCTTCATTTAGTATTTGTAGCAATCCTTGGTGGATCATGCTCACACCAGTTATTATTGTGATATTCTAGTGGTGACCTTCTATTTTCTTCATTTATTCTGTGTTCATTAATTAGAAGTCTTCTTTAAGGAATAATTGTCCTTTCTCCTCTATTCACTCACTTATTCAGTCATTTATATCAGTATGGAATTACGTATTTTTTTCTTTGAGTTATAATCCAGTACTGTCATTATTTTCCTGCTCAAATTGTTCTAGCTTTGGCATTGGGTGCTCTTTCGGGTTGAGTCCTGTGTCCTTTTGAAATAACTCTGTCCTTTAAAATTTTATATTCAGCACATTTTTTATTTTTAGGCACCATAGAATGCTCCAGGCTCATCTTTAAAAAAATTTTAATAGTGTTTATAAGACCTTTTAAATTAGCCTTTTTATTAAACATTTTAATTTACTTTTTATTGATATTTAATATTATGTTGGTTTCAGGTGTACAACATAATTTGATATTTACAATTATAAAATGACTGTAAGTCTAGTTAACATTTGTCCCCATACATAGTTAAAAAATTTTGCAAATATCTGCAAGAAACTGATTTCCAAGTAAGGTTACATTTATAGGTTCTAAGTAGACATGAATTTTGGGAGGGGGAGCTATTCAACCCAGTGAGAAACAAATTAACCTATTAGTGTATAGTGTTGGCATACAATTCTTTTTGTTATTAACCTTAACAAATTTATCAAGTTACTGTTTTAGAAAGTTACTGGTGTAAGTTCCTTTCTTCCCTATCCCCTTTAGTATGATTATATCTCACAGGTATAATACAGTTAGATTCATTTGTCATGGTTTGCATAGCATCTAGCGTTTCCCTGACACATTGTTTGATGATTTTTTTATGTCATCATAGTAAAAGTCATCCTTTGTGGTGTACAGTTTTGTGAAAAATGCTGTCATATATTCCACCACAGAACCATTTAGAACAATCCCATAGTCCCCGAATTTCCTTTTCTACTCCTTTGTACCCAATGCCTCCTGCCCCCCAACTTTCTGATAACCACTGATCTTATTCTCTTTTATTATAATTTGGTCTTTTCCCAGCTGTGATATAGGTGGAATCATAAAATATGCAGTTTTGGGGGGCATACTTTCCTTTTTATTAGAAATTTAAGATTTAGCCATCTCATTCCATAAGTCATACAGTTTGTCCATTTTCATTGTAGTGCAATATTCCATTATATGGATGTACTAGTTTGTCCATTTTTCTATTCAAGGGACATCGGGGTTACTTCAAGTTTTGGGCAATTATGAGTAGAACCGCTATAAACATTAATGTATTGATTTTTATATAAGTGTTTTCAGTTTATTTTGGTGAATACCTAGGAGTGGGATTGCTGGTCATCTCGTTTATACACTTCCTCAATCTAGCTGTCTTTCATTCCTGGGAATTTTCTCCAGGTGTTCATAGCACTGATCAAAAATAACATGACTTTTGTGTAGTAATGGCCAGAAATATGGCATGTCTGCAATCTCTTTTTTCAGAATGATAGAGCTTGGAAAGAATAATCTTTCCAACCAAAATCCACCTTAATCACAACTACTACAAAACTGTTACTCCCTCATCGACCTTAATAGTAAATAGGGAGTTGGAGATGGGCATTATAAAAAAAAAAATTGGTGTGAGAATTTCTTACTAGTAATATTTTCTTTTCTGTTTTATTTTATAAGAAAATATATACATGTACATATTGTGTTGAATTACAGTTTAAAGCTTAAAACCTTATTAATGGAAAATAAATATTATTTATTAATAATCTATTTGTTATAAGTAAATATTTTTTTAAACTTCTTTCTTTTAGCTATTTATTTTGACATAACTTCAGACTAAATAGAGGAGTTGCAAAAATGGAATAATTTCCATAAACATTTTATCCAGATTTTCCAAATCTTACCATTTTACCACATTTTGCTTTATCCCTCCCTCTGACACATGCATTTTTTTCCCCTAAACTGAGAGTAGCTTTCAGACATGATGTTCTTTTTTTAATTATTATTAACAAAGAGGTTAAAAAGAGTATTTTGCCATCCGGTGCCAAAATCCAACGTATGATAATTAATATTATAAAATATAAATCCTAGGGATGGTTGTTTACATTACAAGAAAGGATTACAACTATTTTAAACCAATAGTTCAACTGGTTCTTAAAATTCTTCTTGAAGGTACCTCTAACATGATGAAATTTTAAATGTAAACTTTTTTTGCACATACACATTATATTGCATGTAAATACATATATACAGTATACTGCACATTTTTTTTAGTTTTCATATATACTAATTATTGTTTCTAAGAACAGATTAGATCTTTAGCTTTTTAAACTTACACAGTTATCAAAGAAATAAAGCCAACCACAAAATAAGAATCAACAGAATGCGGTAATCCAATCATAAAGGACAGTCAAATGTGCTTACACATATTCAGGAAATCAAAATAATAATTAGTTTGTGTTCTTATTGTTATTTTTTAGATTCTTCATAGAAATGATACTGTGTGGCATTTTTCTCTCTTTCTGGCCAACATCACTTAGAATGACAATCTTCAGGTCCATTCATATTGCTGCAAATGGCATTATTTTATTTTATTTTTTTTATGGCTGAGTAGTGTTCCATTGCATATATGTACCATATCTTTATCCAGTCATCTGTTGATGGACATTTGGGTTGTTTCCATGTCTTGGTTATCGTAAATAGTGCTGCTGTAAACATTGGTGTGCATATGTGTTTTTGAATTTTATTTTTCTCTGGATATATGCCTAGGAGTGGAATATTGAACCTCAATATAAGTAATTTATTTTGACAATTTATTAGACTACATTCTAGACCTTATTAACTTATTTGTTATTAAGGAAACTCCTACGTAGAGTACTGCTGTGGAGAGTCTCAAATCCACGTTGATCTGGTTGACTTCAAACATGCACTTAGTGTGAGAAACCAGGATTTGATGCCAGATCTCTAAGTCTCTCTTTTTCTTCTTTCCCTCTGATCCCTTTCCTCCTTTCCCCTCCCCCTCTTTTCTTTCATCTCCCTCCTCCCCTCCTATCTCCTCCCTTCCTCCCTCCTTTCTTATTTCTATCCCATATATAGAACTACATTCCAGAAACTATTCTAAGCTTTCTACAGTCTTAACTCATTTAATCCATATAATGACCTTGTTGAGTAGGTAATATTACTTTCATTTTATAGATTAGGGATCTCAGCCAAGGGATGGTTAAATTACTTTTCTCTGATCATGAATTTACTTCATTTACTCATCTTATTTCATTTTAAGCATGTCTTATTGCTCATTGACTTGTGTGATGACAGAAATGCTGTTTTGTTCCTCTCTGTACTCCTGATAGTTCTAGCACAGTACCTTTTGAAAGTCAGAGCTCAATAAATGTCTAATGATTTGAGATAACTAGTGAGGAAGGTTAGTAAGTGGGGATAACCTTTCTCTCTTGAGGCATCACTGCTGTAGTATTTCAGCAAATTTTACCTTCTGAATAAGATAGCCTATTAAATTGTCAGTATGAATTAATAAACATCTAAAATGTTCATATGAAGGACACGGCAGTTAAAAAAAGAAACTATAGAATCTTTGAAATTTTGAATCAAGAAATCTTGGAGATTTGGTCCAATCTCATTCCATAGACCAAAGATCAGGCTTCAGAGATGTGGAGTGATGTATGCAGTCACTCCTGAGTCCCAGGGCAGTGGAGTTTTGGTGACCAAACTGCCTCTTTCTGAGCATTTGCTGGAAGCTTTGACTGTGGCCACTGTTTATTTTTGATCTGCAGTTGAAGGTTACAGATGTGTGTGTGACAGCACCAGATTGAACACCTCAAGCATGGCTGTTTTTCTCACTTTGAACTCTGTTTTTAGGCCCTCACCATGCTAGTGTAATTGTTCTCAAAACAGGAGCTTTTCTTTATAGATGATAATTATTTCCAAGTAGACTGAATTTACAGACAAGAAGATGTCAGCTATTTATCCATGTGACAGCATTTTATCTCTCCCCAGAGAAGATGACCAGTTTAATGGGTAACCTCTCTCACTATGACTCCTCTCTTGGTGCCCTTCTTCTTTTTTGATTCTAACTCCCACCTTTTACCTTTAAACTTCCACTTAAAGAATTACTATTCTTCCCTACCTCCAACTATGTTCCTTGACTGATATTCCCCTTTTTAAAGGCTTTAGCCCAATTCCAACAAATAACTATTAATAAAGAGGTACTACAGGACAGTTCTCCTTTAATATGTAGGAGCCCACCAGAAAGAATTTTCCTTCCTACCCTAAAATGTAAGCTAATTATTGTCCAAAAAGTCATCTCCCACGATTTTGGCTATTCTTATTCATACAAACAACTGAGTTTGATGATTTTTGTCCTATACATTTGTAGGTCAAAATTTATGGTAAGGTCTGTACCCCTCAGGTTTTTCTGGTGTGGTAACCTTCTTACCACATAATTATATCATGTAATCCTATTGAGAGGCTAGTTTTTAACTGTACCCCAGATGTAAATATTAAATGTAGATATTTACACTAAATTTTTTTAAATGTGATTTTAAAGACCTTTGTTGTCTGAATGAGTTATGCTTTAGAATCCATGTCTCTAATTGTCTTCATCTGGGATTATAAAAGAATCTAGCTGGGAAATTTCTCTGAGAAGGGCTACTCTGCACATCAATTCATTTTATTCTGAAACTTACTGGCATGATCTTTCATTGAACCTGCTAGAAACTCTGTCAGTTATTGGAATAACATATGAAAATATATGATGATTAAATATTCAAAGGCAAAAAAAGAAAAACTCACTTAAAAGAACTATCGAATGAATAATTGAAATAAACTCAGGACCTGACCACAACATTGCAAATTACTGTCTAAAAGTCCCTATGGATGCTTAATTCTTTAAAAACAAAGCTGTTTTGATCAAAACCAGATGTTTCTATTTTTAAATTCTTGGCACACTTCCTCAGTAAAAGATTTTCATCTTCAAAAAGGAAAAGACAGACATTGCCTTCAGCCTACAGTGCTTGAGCCCCAGGGAAGTAAGACTGGTTTGATAAAGGCAGGCGTGCTTGTTGCTGACGTTTCGCTTTGGACAATTGGTGTGAAAGAACTAGGGTGTGAAGAAAGCTTGGCCTTTGGATTGTCAGTTGTTTGAGCTGTGGGTACGTAGCTGTGTTTGTAGCATGAAGCAAAGACAAACTGCACGAGGCTTTTGTGGGTATTATAAATAAAATGATTCAGTACCTTACAGAACTCAGTGACTCACCTTTAAGCCTTGTAATGATTGATAAAAATAGAGGTGGAAATAAAGCTTGCCAACTTTAGAAGGGTGACATTAATTAGGTTGATTAGTACATGACAGCGCTTTAAGAATTATTAAGGAATTCTTGGTAAATCAGTACGTAGAAACATTACAGATTACAGTAAACCAATTTAATTTTCTCTGTTGCTTAGATTTCTAGTGAGGAAATTTAATGATGTGGATGGATTTCTGACTGAGCTAATACTATCACTTACAGTGATTCCCCTGACTTGCAATATTTGTAAGCACCTTATAAAAAGAAAATAATAGGCTCTCTTGGATTTTCTATTATAAAAAGCTATTTTTAAGTATTTAAGATTGAAAAGTTTATAAGATAATACAAATAATACTTCTAGGAGTAATCTCTGTGAAAAATTGGCACACTCAAGGATTCGCTTCATCAACTGTTATGCATCAAAGTTTTTTTTTACCATAAACTCGACATAGAATGTTTTTCAGCTAAAGTGCAACTTGAGTAAATAAAAATTCAATTTCAAAATGGTTTTATTATCAGTTATTTATATTTTATACCTTAAAGCTTGTTCTATGATTTTTTTTCTTCTTGGATTCACAGTTCCCAAAAATGAAAGAGGCTTCCACTTGCAGGGTACAGAAACCACGCTAATTTAAGCAAAGGGGATTTAGTACAAGAAATTAGATGCTTACGCAATCATTGGGATGGCTGGAGAGGCAGCCTCAGGCTGAACCTTCAGAAAGAATTCTGACATCAATGAATCAGAGCTGACCCTCCAGGGAAACCTCAGTTTCTCTGACCAGGAAGCTCCTGTCTAAACTGCTGAATCCAGAATCTCAGAGCCTTAGCTGCAATCTGGAAATTGTAAAGCTACCGCCATGAAGGATTTGTGGGAAAACCAGTCTCTTGAATCTGGCAGGAGAGATAATCTGTTGTCCAGAGCTGGGCAGCTTGTGAATAGATTTTATATTGCATTAAAATCAATAACCCAAATATTCATGCCTCACCTATACGCATAGTTCTCTTCATATTCCCTGACCTCATGTTTCTGGTAATCTCCCAAGTGTCTCGCAAATACTTAGGATTAACTCCTCTCCCAAAGCATCCGTGCTCTTTTGCTCAATTGCAGTGTCTGACCTACTTGGCTGTTCTCTGGTGGTGGATACCACTGCTCTGTAGTAGAGCTGCCACCTTCCCCTGCTACAACCTGAGCTTTAGTTTCTTTCTTATCCTTAATCAGCACGGCAGCTCTTTACTGGTGCCTTTCTTGAGTTCGGAATGATACACCTAAATGTGTATGACTGGTGATAGGTTGGACCCGGCTTGTACTAGCTCACAATAGCTGACTATTAAATATTTTTAAACTTGTTAGCCATTTGCCAAACAGACATTATTAAAAATTGTACAAACTTAACACTAAATAAACTTCCAACTTGTTGTCACTGAACAGAACTGGGAGGGGAAAGCCCAGCAGCCTCTCATTACGCAGCATAGCTACACACAGAGGCAGTAGGTGTGAGTAGCCTCAGAAGCACAGATCGTAATGAAATGCGAAAACCATTAGGGATTGGTGAGCTTTTAGTGATTATACCTTTGTGCCCGTGATCCCAATAAGCTGATAAACATCTGGTGATCGTGTGTGTGCGTGTGTGTGCGTGTGTGTGCGTGTGTGTGTTTGTGCCCTGACTGGCAACCTCGGCGCCTCTTGAATCTCTAGCATCTCTTCCAGTCAAACAGGCAGTCTTTTCCCACCATCTTACCACCACGACTGTCTGCTCGACTGTGTCTTAGCTCCTTGCTTTTCAAGTAGAGTGTCTGGAGAAAGTCATTTTGAAATAGTTTTTTTTTTCCCTAAGTAAGAGTGCTCAAGTCTGACGCTCTCTAAAGGACTCTGTATGTAATAGTTTTATGCACATATGTCTTTTGGGGATATTATTCTGATTACTTATTTTAACAACACTAACCATTCCCAGTTGAGTCCATTTGCTCATTTCTTCACAGCGGGGAATGGAAATTCTGATTTCACGGCCACCATTACCTCCTACCTATCCTTTCTCATGCTCATAGGATCCCATGGAAATAAAATAACCCCAGGACATTCACTTGTGGTTCCTCCTTTCTCCAGAGCTCTCTTCCCTGGCTGGTGGCCTCTTTTCTGGGCACCAAAGCATCTGAGTTATGCATGTGTCAGTAAATAAGCCTGTTAGTGTCAGGTTTGTTTAATACTGATGGAGCAAGAAAATATATGAATAATGGTAGGGCCCCACCTTCTCGAGCCTTTTCAGGGCAGTCAGCTTTTGCAT
This sequence comes from Camelus ferus, assembly GCF_009834535.1. Classification (NCBI taxonomy): domain Eukaryota; kingdom Metazoa; phylum Chordata; class Mammalia; order Artiodactyla; family Camelidae; genus Camelus; species Camelus ferus. Next base: position 54,917,082 of record NC_045700.1, read on the forward strand.
ATGCCAGCAAAGTGACCTCAGCTCCATTCTTTGTGGACTTTAAAAAAGTCCAGGGCTGTTCACAATATTTGTGAGGAATCCTAAAGAAATACCTACCTTTTTTTCAGAGGAAACATTTTATATCTTGCTCTGAATTACTGTTCCTTGCTTCGACTCATTAAGCATCACCTTCGTGTCCCTCCTCTGAAGGCAGAAATTCTCTTCTACTCGATTCCACTCCAGGGGTGGACAAAGCCTCCTTTTCTGTCCTTCCCTAATGCAGCAACAAGGTGGTTCTATGTACCAGACTTGCTGCTGTTTGGGTGCGATGGAGAGTCATCACTGTGCAGACCTCAGCAGTTCAACCCTGGACATCAGGCATCCCTGAAGCCATTCGTTGGTGTTCTGGAGCACCTCTGCCTTTGGCTTCTGTCTCTTTGCTTTCATCTTTCTCCTCAGACGCGAGGTCCCAATCTCTTGTCTCTCCCGCGTGCCTTTCCTTGAGGGAAACAACACTTAGAAAACCGAACAAATTATCAAACTATTCACTAAAGACACCCTTTTATATTATTATTTACAGTAATTTGGCACTGTTTTACCCTTTTTTAAAAAACTGTGGGTGTGTGTGTGTGGAGAGAGAGAGAGAAACTGGTGTACCTATTTCTTTCTTATCTGTCTGTTACCAGATATTCTTTAATATATTTTTCTAATTAAAACAGCAGTCTAATTGCCACATCCAAACCTGAATGTGTCAAAGACTGCAGTGTTTCTGAAAAAGCAGTTTTTCCTGTATGACCAGGTGTACCTAAGCCTGGTTCTGATTAGTTTTATAACCAACATGAAACTTCCGCCTGGAAATAAGAGGCATTGTAAGTGTTCAGACATAAGATTACTTCTGTGGTTCATTCCACATTTGTAAAAATCACAGTGTATCTTTGTTAGTGGAGGCTTTTATCTTAGTGAATAATGCTACACAGTGGGGAACACTGGGAGAGTCTAAACCATCTCTGGCCTGTTAACTGCCAAACTATTTAAAAACACTCTGGTAGTTTGACAGTAAGTTTTTTTTAATCACAACTAAATTACCTCTGTGCTTTGGAGAGGGTCACGAGGCACTGTGGATGTTAAATGTTTTTGTCTCTTCCCCAAATTTCTTTGAGGGACAAATGTGTCTCAAGCGTGATTGGAAAGACTGAATAATAGGAAATATAGTTCTAAAAAGTCAGGTGGGGCTAAGGGTCATCTTTAGAGAAATACCATGTAATTACATTATAATAGGTCTCCAGGAAGTATAATCTATTCTAAATTTTTTTTCATACGCCTACAGATTTCTTTTCGAGTGACTACTGTCTCAAGAGTTTCCTTTATGCAGGAGTGAAAAAAAAGAATAAGCATGATACCACCACATTATTCATGTCGCTCATCACACTTACACTTGCATGAAATCATGATCTTTAAAACACTCTAACCATTATCCAGGAATATTAAATAACCCTAACTCGAGGCTAATAAATTTATTTTATGTCTCTTTATTTAGTGAACGTTTATTTAGTGATTTCATAAATTTTACTGTTATAGTCTAAAGATTAATTTATTATAAGAATTTGGAGTATGTTTTTCACAAGAAAACAACGTAATGGAAATTTGTTCACTAAAGACATTTTAATAATAATATAGCTGATATACTCTATATTTACAATGATGAGTAGAATAATGCTGATCTGGTACTAACAGTTACCAAGATAGTAAAACTGAATCCAGTACTGATATATTGGTCTTGCATACTGGTGTGCCAATTCTGCTTAAAGGAAAATTGATGCGATTAGACTCTAAAGGGATTTGGGTACTTTTTAAGTGCACGAGTATCTGATTAAATAGATGACTTAATTTCAATCAAATGTACCTTTGCCTTGGTATAGATGATTTACAAAGGACTACTCTTAGACTTCTTGGTGGTTATTTCTTTGTTTTTACGAGGTGGGTGGTGTTTCCCATGGTAAACCTAGATGAATGTTCCTAAGGTAGACAGGAAAGAACTGGGGTAAATAGAGAAGCAAAGGAAATACCTTAAACATAATGCATATAAATGAAAACGTTAATATATATGACTGAATTAATTGAATTTTGACAAAGGGGAGGTAAACACTGATTGTGTTGTGATTTCTTTGAGAGCCCAGAGGCGACTGTGTCTGGTAGGTTCTGATTTTGATCAGTAGGTGTCCATCCAGTAAATTGATAGCTGCCTGGTGGGTAAAGGAATGAGTTTCAGGTGAGATAGAGGCTTGAATTAAAAACTGCCTGGGTAACTTTGACTCGTCTATCTTCAGAGAACCCAAGCTATGGAATTTTAGTGTAGTAATTCTGCCAGCACATTGTCACCATAGTTCTCCAATAAAAGACTATATTTTTAATCAGTCACATGAAACAATGATGGTCTGAACAATGTTTATTTGACATGCATGTATTACTAGGAAGATTAGTCTTCTTCATATGCTTACCACAATGTCACTTAATTGGTTTCCATCTGGATGAACTCTGTATCATTGTGAGATTGGACATTTTGACTGGGGAATAGAAATAATGAAATGTATCTTTGGGCTATTAAGTTCTCACTCAAAGATTTTGAATGACCACAGGGCAACAGAAGGATGGAAGATGAGAAAGATATACAGAGATGGGAAAGGAGTTAGAAAAGGACGCAGAAAGATACCAAAGAAAATGTAGCTTACAAGTTTAACTCGGAACTTACATGCTGAACTATGTGCTACTGTTAATTATCCTTCAGCTAACTTTTGCAATACTACATACATTTTTCATAATTTCTGTGAAACACGTGTCATTAGGAGAAAGTTCATTTAGCCTAGCCCTTTTGAAAATGAATTACTCTTTTGAATCTAGGTGGAAACATTTTTCAAACTTCTAAACTCAGTGACTCATTTATTAAAAAGTATTAGAATGCATTGAATTAATGTACTGTTTTCCAATGGCAATGGGTTATTGATTTCTAAAAATATCATGTATATTTTATCGAGGATCAATATATTTCATTATCATACTGGTACATCTTCTACCTGGACTTTGAAAATGATCTTACTCTGCCACTTACAAAGCCTATTGATGGCTGTCTAATTATAGGAAAAATTTACCTGCACTTATACAATATTTTCATACTTAATTAAAGCCTTGATGATGTGGCTGACCTGTCTTCATGGACCTTTTCCCCACCCTCACAGCCCACTTTCTGTATATTGCATTATTGGGGAATAATGACTCAATTGTAGTGACCTCTGTATTCCCTAATGTAGCTCTACATGGAGTATTACCATCATGATAGGATTACTTGTTCCACCCCTTCTTTAAATAGATTCTGATTGTGTTATGATCTCTCTTTGATTTTTAGATTCCCATTATTATAATTACATTTTGACAACCTCTGTTGTATCCATTCTAAAACATTTCATTTGATTGTATAAATTTTATTTCAATTATACCTGATTGATTTCTAATCATAAGAATAATGGTTAATGTAGAAATATGTTTTTTAAAGCAGAATTATTTTGATACTGGATAATTTGAGGGAAAATTTTTCTGTTGGCAAACATTGCTTCCTTAGATATGAGAAAAATAAGACAGTGAAGGGCTGATGATACTGCTTTGCATTTGCATATTACATGTAGAATATAAACCTTACAGATACACGCACATAATTCACATGAGTGGCATATATATATATATTTATTCACCATCTTCTCAGATACTTGAATTTATTCCTGAATTGTCCTGCCAGTAGAGTGAAAAGCCATTAAGTGAACAAAAAAATTTCCACTAGTTTTAATGGAAAAAATTATGCATTCTATCCCAACCCAAGATAGCAGTAAAATTTTCTCAAACAGAAAAATATATCAACTGAAAAAGAAAAACCAGTTCAAATACAGAAATTAAGAGTCAATTTGGAAGTAAATAGTTCACTCAGAAAATGTTAATGTAATTAGAGTATATAGTATTCATTTTTCCTTTATTTTTGTAATGGTTTCTTTAGCAAATTCTCACCAGTTTTGTGGCCATGGTCATCTTGCACTTACATATTTAAACCTATAAAAATAGAGCATGGGGAAATACCTTCAGGGCATAATAAACAAAATAAGTACAAAACAGGAGACTGTTGAGCTATGTGGCAATAGCACATGATGTGTGCATAATACAGATGGAAAAGTGATAGATGATGACTTGGCAAACATTTACAAAGCATTTGTTTTCATCCAAACATGAGGTACAATGCAAAAATGTTCCTTTTGATATTCTCGGATCCAACACTTGTGGCAGACAAATCGGTATTTGTCCTTGCTGGCAATTATAATCTGAAATTCTACTACTTAGAGTATATGTACTTAGTGTGTTTTTAGTAAAAATATTATACCTATCAAAAGCCAGAGAAATTGTGGGAAAAGCCTTTAAACATATAAAATAATTCCATTGTTTTACACTCCAGTATGAAAACTTAACTATTTAAAACACCTTTCATACATTTAAAAGTAATGCTATTTATGGGTTTGAAAGAACTTAGATATGTGCATAGAGTAATTTGTGTATGAGCTGATGTGAATAAAAGTCATACAATCTTAACAATGTCAGCAGGGGGAAACAACTTCATTCTCCGTGTTGAAGGATGACCTTGAACTTAGTGGGATCTTCCCTAGTTTATGATAATTGCTCTCATAAATAGTTAGGAGTGAATTTCAATCTGTAATATCTTAGCACTGTTCAGTGCCCATTAAACACTCATTCAAGGGAATAAACCAGTAAAGAGGAATTCATTCACCACAGTTTCAGTTCCAAGAAATCAAAACAATTTAACAGTCTTTACCTATTACATGCAATTTTTATCCAGTGTTACAACTGAAAACTTCCGATCTAGCAAGTTCTCCTCTTTATTGTTGAAAGCATCTGGCACTTTTCATACTTTATTTTTTTCTCCATTAAGATACACTTAGGGATTTTCCTAGGGGAGATGGTAGAGTTGAAGGGCTTTCCTCAAGTTAATTTTTTATCCTTATTTACACCAGAGGTGTTAGTTGGTGTTGGTAAGCATGGAAGTGCCCTGGCTATTCCACCTGTGGTCTGCGTACCAACAGTCTCACTATCGCCTGAGAGCGCGTTAGAAATGTAGATTCTTCAGCTTCCCTCCAGACCTACTGAGACAGAATTGGCATTTTAGCAAGATCCTTAGGTTGAGCAACACTGTCTATGTCACACACCAAGTTTTTTGAAACAGGAAGTACATGTTTAGATTGAGTCAATTAGGGTAGCTAGGACACTGGAAGTGTGAGGAATGTAAGGGAATGTTAGTGTGGCCAAGCTGATGCCAAATTGTTGTTCAGTGTGGTGAAAAGCTATGCAATATAAAAGGAAGAAAAACTGTTTCTTTAAAACAGATAGCACACATTCCTCTGTGCCCTATCATAGCCCAGTCAGTAGTATGAACTGAGAGAGAAAAGGAGGCAAGAAGAAATACTGAAGAAATAAAGTGTTTTTTAAAATGTATATTGGAAGGGATAAGTTGGGAGTTCAAGATTTGCAAATACTAACTGCTATATATAAAATTAAAAAACCCCAAATTTGTTCTGTGTAGCACAAGGAACTGTATTCAGTATCTTGTAGTAATCTATAATGAAAAAGAATATGAATATGAAAAAAAACTGTCAAAAATGTATATTGGCCAAAATGAGATGCTGGTCTTGTATACTCCTGTGGCATTTATTTTAGTGATCTATGCAAAGAGTGTAACACATGAATCAACTTCAGTGAACTTATAATGTATTACTGAGTAAGTAAAATAGGATGTCCCTTCTCGACATCGTTTATCTTCAAACCACTTTTCATTCTTTTCATCATATCAAGAACAAGGTTTTAAGTACCAATGAGTAAATACCTGATTTTATAGATTACCGCATCTGATAATGTCCAAACCAGGAAGGTGTATTGACACTTGTGTAACCAGGAAGCCATGCCCTAGCTCAGGGTCAGCCTGGAGGAGGAGGGAGGATCGAGACACCATTCCTAATGGGTTACCAGACAAACAACCAATATTCAAAACAAATAATTCCGAATTCAGAACCTACATTTTGAAGATCTTTCTCTACGTTGATATATGTTTAATCCATGTGCTTTATTTTTACTTTTAGAAGTTTCAGATAAGGATGTAGCTCCAGCAGGTGGCCTGATGTCCTGCATGGTTATCATTGCACAATGATATGCTTGTAAACTTTTATTGTACTAGTGATTTTATATTCAGTTACAATTATAACATTGGATTTATCTTAGAGATAACCCAATTTTACAATTGAATTAGTTGCAATTGATTTTGATTACATTGAGAATCAATTTTAAAGTCAGGAATTTGACTTTTTTTAATATTGGCAAAACATCAATTTGACTTTTTCATATATTTGCTTTGGAAGATTTATTGTAGTTTTTTTTTTCTTTCTTAGCAAAACTCTAGAAGTTTGTTACTGTTCCACTCATTAAGTCTGTGAGTCTGCATTAAAATCTGTAAGTCTATTATTAAGGAGAAAGGAGCTCTTATTACTGATTTACTGCTGTGTCTCTCTTCCAGCTGTTCATATCAGTACTGTGAATACAGAAGAAAAGGCATACGAAAGTGAATTTAGTATTTATTTGCGAAGACAGAGACAAGGTGTAACATACTTGATCTGATATTTGATCTGAATTTTGTTCAGCTGTCCACACACCTAAAACAAAAATCTCCTGTGGAATGGCACCACTAGTTAAATACAAGTTTTATAGTGACCCTGTTTCAATGTAGGGGAGTTGAGGGACCAATGAGGAAATGTCAGAGTGAGTTATTCACTGTGGCATGATCTGCTAGTTAAACCCCAGATCCTGTATACTGTCTTGCTGGTGTGGTCCTATGACTGTATTCTCATCTATGGCATGGAGTGGATGTATCCAGCTCTGGTTCAGCTAATGAAGATGCCTTCTCTCCCTTTCCCATCTTGATGATTGGAAATGGAAACAACTGGAAAAGTCTTGGTAGTGGCATGTTAGGAATGAAAGAACTGTCCTGCTAGCCTGGGTCCTGAGATGACTTTCCTGAACTGGACCATCTATCTTCCCTGGACTGTTACGTGAGGAAGGAAAATACATTTCTGTGTTCTTGTACAAGCGTATTTTTTAGTGTCTTGGTTGCTTAGCCTTTGGTTTAACTGATGCAGCTCTGCAGTTTTTCTGCTGGGGATAGCTGGGATGCCTGTGTAATTGTCCAAACTGGACACTTCTCAGTGTAGAAGAATAGGTATAAATAGGGAATATTAGAATGAGGGGGAAGATGCATTAGTCCAGAGCGGCTCTTTTCTTTCCCTGTAATGGCAGTCTTATCATGTGACTCATCCAAGCATGTTTAAGGCTCCCTCACAGACTATGACCTATCTTCATCTGGTTTATGATAGGTACTATTTTAGAAGCTCAGCATTTCAAATAATGGACACATTTTCCTCCCTAAAATATTTAAAGAGTAAAATAAGTGGCTAGGAAAAATTGTCACCCCAGGATCTTTCCTTTACAGAAGACCTATGTTCCATTGATCCTGTTCCCAGTGGCCATGGGGTCTCCATATGGTGTCAGCACAGATTTATGCTAGGTTTCTGTTCCCAGGGGTCTTGCCTTCTGTAATTAACCTCTCTGAGTTTGGAATCTTCATTTATAAAACAAGATCAAGTCTATTTAATATCCATGGTGATTGTGAAGATCAAAAGGAAGAAAGCACACACAGTATTTATGATAATGCCTGACGAATGAAAACCAGTCAATGGGCAGTAGCAATAAATAAAAGTTAGTTCTAAGGTACCTAAAACTACACATATCCAGAGCAAGTTCATCACCATTTTAAAACCCGTACGTCCTTCTGTGGTATCTTTTGGGGCTAATAATGTCGCTGGGCATTCTGATGCCCACACTTGAGGACCTCCAGCTTCTCTTCTAGCCCTCAGTTCCAGCTGGTCCCAGATCCTGTGATTTCTCTCTTGAATCCTGTTCTCTCCCTTTCTACTGCTGCTGTAGTTCAGCTCCAGGTCCTCTCAGGAGTGAATAATTGTGACAGTCTGGTTTTTTTAAACCATCCCTTTGTCTTATATCTTTTGTTTTGCAGTCAGCCCCTGCTTAGCTACAAGAATTTTTCAAAGAAAATAACTTACTGCTTTTTTGATTAAAAAATCTGCATGTAAGGTAGAAAATTTGTGGGGACAAATAATACATAGAATAAATTAAAATGTCCTGTTGTAACATTATCTAGAGATCATATTTTCTTTTATACATACATGTGGTCATATAGGAACTTTTTTGGTAAATGACATCATATTTTAATACTGTCAAACTTAGATAGGGTCAAGTCCTGAATAAAAAGGATTACAGTTCTCATAAATTGCTAAAATTTCTAATACTTTTTTATTGAGGTATAGTCAGTTTACAAAACTGTGTCAGTTTCTGGTGTACAGCACAATGCTTCAGTCATACATGAATATACATATATTCATTTTCATACTCTTTTTCACTATAAGCTATTACAAAATATTGAATATAGTTCCCTGTGCTATACACTATAAACGTTTATCTATTTTTTACATATTAATCAGTATCTACAAATCTCAAACTCCCAGTTTATCCCTTCCTACCCCCTTCCCTTCTGGTAACCACAGGTTTGTTTTCTATGTCTGTGAGTCTGTTTTGTAAATAAGTTCATTTGTCTTTTTGTTAGATTCCACGTATAAGTGATATCATACAGTATTTGTCTTTCTCTTTCTCGCTTATTTCTCTTAGAATGACAGTCTCCAGGTCCGTCCATGTTGCTGCAAAGGGCATTATTTTATTATTTTTTATGGCTGAGTAGTATTCCATTGTATAAATATACCACAACTCTTTATCTAGTCATCTGTCGATGGACATTTAGATTGTTTCCATGTCTTGGCTATTGTATATAGTGATGCTAGGAACAATGGGGTGCTGGTGTCTTTCTGAATTTAGGTTCCCTCTGGATATATGACCAGAAGTGGGATTTTTAGATCATATGGTGAGTCTATTTTTAGTCTTTTGAAGAATCTCCATACTGTTTTCCACAATGGCTGCACCAAACTGAATTCCCAGCAGCTGTGTAGGTGGGTTCCCGTTTCTACACACCCTCTCCAGCATTTATCATAAAATTTCTAATTTCATTTCTGATATGTTTGATAAAATGAACTCGATCTCATGCCTCTTAAAACAGAGATCAATTTTTATATTGTATCTGTCAAAATACAAAATACATTGGACCCAAAATGGCCAAATCAATCTTGAGGGATCAAAGCTAGAGGCATCATGCTACCTGATTTCAGACTATCTTACAAAGCTATAGTAATCAAAACAGTATGATACTGGGGAGAAAAAGTCACACAGATCAATGGAGCAGAATTGAGAGCCCAGAAATAAACCCATGTGGCCAACTAATATTTGACAAAGGAGTAAAAATATTCATTGAGGAAAGGATAGTCCCCTCAATAAATGGTGTTGGGGATACTGGATATCCACATGCAAAAGATGAAATTGGACCCCTACCTTACACCATTAACAAAAATTAACTAGTAATGGATTTAATGATATAAATGTAAGACCTGAAATTTTAAAACTCCTAGAAGAATCAGGGAAAAAGCTCCTTGACATTGGCCTTGGCAATAATTTTCAGATTTATCACCCAAAGCACAAGCAACAAAAGCAAAAATAAACAAGTGGGACTGCATCAAACCAAAAAATTTCTACACAACAAAAGAAACCTTCAACAAAATGGAAAGGTACCCTAAAGAATGGGAGAAAATATTTGCAAACCATAACTGATACGGGTCTAAAAATAAGGAAGTCACTAAAATTAATAGCAAAAAATATGATTAAAAAATGACTAGAGGACTTGAATAGACATTTTTCCAAAGAAGACAGACAGATGGCCAACAGACATGTGCAAAGGTGCTTAACGTCACTAATCATCAGGGAAACTTCAAATCAAAACCGCATTGAGATAATTATCTCAAACCTGTCAGAATGGCTATTATCAAAAAGGCAAGAGATAACAAATGCTAGTGAGAATGTGTAGAAGAGAGAACCTTGGTGCACTGTTGGTGAAAATGTAAATTGGCACAACCACTATGGAAAATAGTACGGATGTTCGTCAAAAAATTAACAACAGAACTACCATATGATCCAGCAATACCACTTCTGGATATATACCCAAAGGAGATGAAATCACTATGTGAAAGAGATATCTTCATTTCCCATGTTCATTTCAGCATTATTCGCAGTAGCCAAGACATGGAAACCACCTAAGTGTCCACTGATTGATGAATAAAGAAAATGTAATTATATATGTATATATAATATGTAATTCAGCCATAAAAAAGAGAAATCTTGTTTTTTGCAACAACATGGATGGACCTTGAGGGCATTATGCTAAGTGAAACAAGTGAAAGAAGGACAGACACTGTTGGGTCTCACTTTTATGTAGAACCTAGAACCATCGAAGTCTTGGAAGCAGTGGAAAGGTGGTTGCTAGGGGCCGAGGCCTGGAGGAAATGGGGAAATGTTGATCAAATGGTACAAACGTTACTGTAAGATGACTAAGTTGTAGGGATCTAATGTAGGGTTTTGTAACTAAAGTTAACAATACTTTATTGTATAGTTGAAAGTCTCTGTGAAAGTAGAGCTTTAATGCTCTCACCATAACAAGAACACCAACAAAGTGGTAATTGTGTTAGGTGAAGGATGTGTCAGCTAACTTCATGGTGGTCAGCATTTCACAATATATATTTGAACCAAATTATCACATTATACACCATAAACTTGCACAATATTATGTATCAATTATATCTCAAATTTGAAAAAAAAAACTTTACAGCCCTTTGTTTTTTCCTTCCCTTTAGCCTATCATTTCTAGGGGTGCAGAACTTCTATACACAGGGATCCGTGATTTCTTGGATTCCTTATTTTAACCTAAATATGACCACTAGCCCGTACTGATATCCTTGGTGTTTACCCTAGGGATTCACTGTACAGCAGAGTGCAGTTTGAAACATCAAAAGACCCTTACAGTAGTTTTGCTCCCCACCTGCCTTACCATCATAGCTTTATGCTTTTGATGCTTTTGATATTTCTTTATCTGATAACAGAGATGGGGAAAGTTTCAGGTCTGTCAGTATATAAATCCTCTGATTCTCTTAGTTATAAAACATATATAACTGCCCTTGGCACATTCTGTCCTTTAGGCTTTACCAGAAAATGTTTCATGTAGAATTTAAAGCACTCAGCACTCCTGTTTTTTTTTTTTTTCTCTGCACTGTTTCCTTTTCACAAAACAGCTCAAAGTATAAATATATACTCTTTGATTATCAGTGATCAGTTTATATTTACATATAAGGTGTTCCATGATTTCAAAGAATGTTAAAAAAAACAAAGTAGTGTAGAGTATTAATTGAGAAGGAAGCATTTATTTTGATAATCTTATCACATGATAAAGTGAGTTTCATTGTGGCCCCCTGAAAAGATATGTGCACGTGCTGTTTTTTGCAACCTGTGAATGTTACCTTATTTGGGAAAAGGGCCTTTGCAGATGTAATTAAGTAAAGGATTTTTGAGATGATGAGATACTCCTGGGTTATCCGGGTGGGTCCTAAATCCTGTGACAAGCATCCTTATGAAAAAGACAAAGGAGAATTGAAACAGAAAAGAAGACATAGACATACCAATGGAGAAAGTGATGTGAAAATGGAGGCAGATTGGAGTTCTGTGGCCACAAGCCAAGAAAGCCAGAGAGTGCTGGTACCCACCAGGCGTTTGAAGAGGCGAGAAAGAATTCTCCTCTAGAATTTCCACAGGGACTGCTGCCCTGCTGACACTTTGATTTCAGATGTCTAGCATCTAGAACTGTAAGAGAATAATTTTTTTTTGTTTTAAGCTACCCGGTTTGTGCTAATTTGTAACAGCAGTTACAGGAAGCAATATACATGGCCTACTATTAATAGCTGTTTTCCCCAGCTAATGTTACATAAAGAGCCTTTTTTATGTCAAAAATATTCTTATAGACATTTGCAGTAAGATGTGCAAGATGAGATTTTTTTAATGAGTGGAATTTACTTTTTTTCACTCAAAGTCGCCTTTTTTTTTTTTTTTTTGAAGTATAGTCAATTTACAATGTTGTGTCAATTTCTGGTGTACAGCACAATGCTTCAGTCATACATGGATATACATATATTCATTTTCATACTCTTTTTCACCATAAGCAAGGTACTGAATATATTTCCCTGTGCTGTACAATATAAACTTGTTTATCTATTTTATATATACCAGTCAGTATCTACAAATCTTGAACTCCCAGTTTACCCCTTCCCACCCCTCTCCCCCTGACAACCACAAGTCTGTATTCTATGTCTGTGAGTCTGTTTCTGTCTTATATATAGGAATTTTCTTTTGATAAAGATGGAATTACAGGAATAGGACTTACTTTTGTTTTAGTTTTCTATAACTGCATGAACACTACCATAAAGTTAGTTGCTTAGAACAGCACAAATACATCATCCCACAGTTACGTAAGTCAGAAGTCTGGGAACAGCCTGGCTGGGTTCTCTAACTTAGTGTCTTATCTTAGTAAGCTGAAATCAAAGTGTTGGCTGCAGCTGCCATTCTCATGGGGTTGGAATGGGGGGGTTCAGGACCCTCTTACAAGTTCATCTGTTGTTGGCATAGTTAATTTCCTTGTTACTATAGGACAGAGGTACCTGTTTTCTTGTTAGCTGTGGGTTGGAAACAGCTCTCACCTCCTACAGGCCACTCACATTCATTACCATGTCTTTAAAGTCAGCAGTGGCATGAATCCTTCCCAGGCTTTGAATGTCAGAGTTTCTCTTCTTCTGGAGAAAAAGCTTTGCTTTTAAAAGATTTATGGGATTATCAGGTTCACCCAGACAGTCTCCCTATTTTAGCCTCAACTGATTTGGGACTGTAATTACATCTGCCAAATCCCTTCACAGCAATACTTAGATTAGTGTTTGATTGCATAACTGGAAAAATTCATGTGTATCTCAGGGCCTGAGAATCTTATAAAGGCTGTCTTAGAATTCTGCTTGCCGTAATGTTCCTGCTTTAAACAACTAGAAAACTAGATAAATTACATGAAATAAGTTTCCACATTATCAGGCATCAGGTGATGTTGGACAATGGTTGCTAAGAGATGCGGATAAAATGTATAATCCCACAATTGCGTACTTCACAGGGAGGGTTTCCAGGTCACAGCACAAGGAGAAGAAACCCAGTAAAAGTCCAGCAGTTTCTCTAAGGAGACGGAGCTGAGAGTCTGTGAGGCCAGGTGCAATGTTTTGGAGAAAAGAAAGTGATATAGAAATCTCAGAGGGTTCCCTTCATGTCTTCAACTGAGCACTGATCAGCATATACAAGTGTGGAACTTATCTATGGCCAGAGAGAACCACTCACAAGGACTGAAAGGATGGAAGGAATAATCCCCAGGGTTTACACAAGACTGGAAATAGTTCCTCTTTCTGCTAAACATAGTGGGAAGTGTCATAATTCATGGGCTGCTGGGTAGAGTCCTCTGAAGTGTGTTGCCTCAGTAATGAGTTAATATTGGCCTTAGACTAAATACTGTTCTAATCCCTATGTAATAAAGCTTAAAAGCATGAAAGGATCAAACTGTTCCAAGCAAGTTAACTGCAGCCAGTAAGAAACTCAGGAGTGTTTGAGTATAAAAATACCCAGCACTCAGCAAGTTAAAATTCATCATATCTGGTATCTAATAAAATTTTTTAGGCATGGAAGGAATCAGGAAAATATGACCCATAATGAAGACAATCAATCAATAGAAACATGACCTAGAAATGGCATAGATGACAGAATTAATAGGTGAGGACTTGAAAACGATTATTGTAGCTATAGTCCATATGTTCAAGAACATAGAGAAAAAGGTTGTGGAGAGACATAAAAAAAAAAAAAAAGACCAAAATTGAATTTCCAGAGACAAAAACGGCAGTGTTTAACGTGGAAAATACACTGAATGGGATTAAAAATAAATTATACTACAGAAGAAAAGACTAGTGACTTGTACACATAGCAATAGAAACTATCCAAAAATGAAAAACAGATAAAGACTAAAAAAAAGTACATTAATGAGCATAGGACAACATTTCATTTCTATGTGTTAACTATGAACAAGCAGGAATTGAAATTTTAAAACTGCCATTTTACAATGGCATAAGAAACCAAAATGCTTAGGGACATATATATCTCAAAGTATATGTAAACCTGTGCATTAAAAGGTTCAAAACATTGCTGAGAGAAATTAAACAAATCTAACAGAAAAAGACCTGAATTTAAGCACCCAATATAGTTAAGATGTCAGTTCTCCCTATATTCTCCCCCTAAATTGGTGGGTATATATTCGACATCATCCTAATGAAAATCCTATCAAAATTTTTAAAAATAGGAATGTACAAGCTGTTTCTAAAGTTCATATGGAAACTCAAAGTGTCTAGGATAGCCAAACTTTGACACAGGAAAAAATTTGAAGGGTTCATACTACCACATTTTAAGAATTGTTTAAAGATGCAGTAACCAAGACTGTGATATTTGTCTAAGGACAGACAAATAGATCAGTTGAACAGAATGGAGGGCACAGAACTAGATCCATACATTTAACTTTGACAAAGCAGCAAAACAGTTTAGTGGATAAAAGATAGTCCTTTCAACAACTGGTGTCAAAAAATTGGATATCTATGTGCAAAAACATGAATTTCAATCTCTGTCTCTTACCGTGTACGAAAGCTAACTCAAATGATTTATGGAACTAAATGTAAATCCTAAAACTACAGATCTTTTAGAAGAAAATCTAAGAGATACCTTTATAGTCTTGAGTTAGGCAGATATTTCCAAAGAGCCCGAGGAGCTGTGGTGTTATGCTTATGGTTGTGGGCTTGATTGTGATGCTTCCATGATGTATGCATGTGTCAGTCCTTAGTCATATACTTGCATTTGTGCAGTTTGTTACATGTTGATTTTTTTTGTAATTAGACTTTATTTATTTTAACAGAAGTACTGGGGATTGAACCATGGACCTTGTGCATGCTAAGCACGTACTCTATCACTGAGCTATACCCTCCCCACTAAATTTTTTTTTTAATGGAGAATTTCCCATTACTTTTATGTTAGTTGAGGCTCTGAGGATTAAAACCAAAGTCAACTTACTTCACTTTTCAAAGAGAAGTATTTATACTGAGCCACCTTAGCAGTGACCCAAACCTGACTGGCCACGTCCCATTAGCCACTTTGATAGTATACAAGGCGAGGTTTGGAGATTAACTGGGAGAGGTTGATGAGTGAAGGATTTCTTTAGAGTGACAGCTGTTAGAGACCTCTGCTACCATTTCCCCCCTGTGCTGTATGTTAGGAGAATATTTCAAGGTCACCTTAAACCAGTGAGCAAGTAAGAGACCCTTAGAAGAAAGCTCCGTGAATACCTGGGCTATGAGTTCTACAAGCTGGGTGAACAGAGACCAGCACCTGACTCTTATATTAACATAGGCTGCCAGCAGAGCAGGTGGAGAAGGCCATAGTGTGTGAGCCACATTCCAGAAATGCCAGAAGTGTGCCTGGTTTTTGGGTTTTTAAAAAAATTTTTTAATTGACATATAGTCAGTTTATTAAGTGTCAATTTCTGGTGTATAGCATAATATTTTAGTCATACGTATACATATATATTCCTTTTCATATTTTTTTCATTACAAGTTACTACAAAATACTGAGTGTAAAAAAAAAAAAAAAGATACTGAGTGTAGTTCCCTGTGCTAGACAGAAGAAACTTGTTATTTATCTATTTTCTATATAATAGTTAATATTTGCAAATCTCAAACTCCCAACTTATCCCTTCCCACCCCCTTTCCCCCATGGTAACCAACAGTTTGTTTTTTATGTCTGTGAGTCTATTTCTGTTTTGTAAATAAATTCATTTTTTTAAATTATATTCTATGTTTAAGTGATACCGTACAGTATTTGTCTTTCTCTGTCTGAACTTTTCACTTAACATAATGCCTTCTAAGTCCATCCATGTTGTTGAAAATGACAAAATTTCATTCTTTTTTTATGGCTGAGTAGTATTTCACTGTGTGTATATATACCAAATTTCCTTAGTCATCTGTTGATGGATGCTTAAGTTGCTTACAAGTCTTGGCTGTTACAAATAGTGCTGCTATGAACATTAGGGTGCATGTATCTTTTTAAATTAGAGTTCCCTCCAGATATATGCCCAGGAGTGGGATTGTCCAATCATATGGAACACACAGAAAGGAGGTGGCAGTGAATTGTCCTGAAAGGAATTCTCATTATACAGATCACCTGCAAGATGACATGTTCCCAGTAGAACATAGTCTGCTGTGGGGTGGATTGCCATAAATTCAGACATGAAGTAGGGTTGTTCACTGCATGCTGGAGGAGGCAACACCCATTCTAGCAAACTGAAATCAGAGAATCTTATTGTGTGGGGGTCGCTATTAAACTCACAAAAGTACCCTGATGCCAGGCATTTGCCTCACTGGGGCACTGGCAGGAGATTAACTTTGTCAGGCGACTATGCATTTTATGCCTCTTGCTTCTTTTCCTTTGCCCACCATCATCCAGAACAAACAGTGCCATTGTGGTGAGCAGGAAAAGAAGTAGAAGCATTTAATGGAAGCTGATGAAGAAGCCAACTTGGAATCCCTGGTCAAATGGTGCTCGCTGTTTCCTAAAATCTGTTCTCTACTTTCTTAGTGATAAATTACTTAGTTTTCAACTAGGCACATGGCTGCCTCTTAATATTTTTTTGGTCTCCCAGCAAGTTAGAGGCCAGGTGATTAAGTTTTGGTCAATAGTATCTACACAGTAAAGTCAGCTGTGACTTTTGAGAAATGTGCATAAATAGAAGGGGAAGATGTTTCTCCATATCTCTTTCTTCCTGCTGGGGAGACTATGGACTTGATGTGAGTTTGTTCAGGCATCCTGAAGTTGAGGTGGTAGTTACATGCTGAAAATGATGGGCAAGTTAGGAGAAGGAGCCTGAGTGTCTGTTGACTATATAGTACCACCTTACCACAGCTGGACTGTCCGCCTCTGGACATCTTTACATGAAAAAGAAACAAAGTTCACTCTCTCTCTCCCCGCCTCCCCCTCTCTCCCTTTCTCAAGGCCCTTGAGAGTTGGTTCAAGCACATTTGAACCTAATACTTGATATTAGGTATCCATATTTGATATGCCATCCCCAGTTCAAGTTTACCAACCCGAAGCAAGACTGAGCTGAAAAAGAGGAGAAGCTCTATAATAGGCTTGAATGGACTTGTTAGTACCTAAAGTGAGATTGTTTGCTAGTATCTGACAGTGATGAAATTGCCTTGTGATCTGTCTGTCAGGGGTATGGATGAGAGACTCATTGGAGCACAAGAAAACACAGTAAAGTGAAAGAATAAAGTTACATTTACTTGCTCCCTACCAACTTAGTGCTAACTTATTCAATGAATTGGTTACACATTTGTTCTCATTGACTAAGCAATACTTATTATATGGTTGAACTCAATTTAATATATTAATGAGATATGCTACCTTGAATTGCTCATTTAATGATTATTAAATGTTGTGTAATAGATATAATAGTCATGAATGTCAGAGCTTTAGTAATTCAATATAATTTTGGTAACTAATATAAAGCCATAATGATTTTTTATTTTGTCACAGAGAATTTTTAGGCCTTATCTGTTCTTCCACTGTTTAGGGTGTTAAATAATAATTGGTTCTAATATGATCTTCCATTTTACTGGATATACTTACGGTTCACCTTTCCCTTGACTGTATGTTTGATTTTTTTTCTTTTTTTAGCATAAACTTACTTAAACATATATCGAAAGGCACTGCCCTCTCCCCAAACAAAATATTTCCTTCTGTGTTTGGCATTTTGTGCAATTACAAGACAGATACCCCCTTGAGAAAAACCACTGTGGTTTTTCAATTGCCCTTGGATGAGCTCATCTCTTCCCATGAACAGTTGTGGACATCTCTCATTACACCTCAGTTTCAGTCACTCTGGAGGATGAGTGGTCAGATGTTCACCTTGGTTGCCCTTGAGAGAGCTTACTCCTTTTTGCCAGCAGTGATGCCATCCTGTCTGACTTCTCAGAGGGAATTTTTTTGTGCCCTGCATAGACTATATGTTGACAGACCATTCTAAATATATTTTCCAAGTTTGGCAGCCATTTTTGTGTGTTGACAACAAGTGAACCAAAACATAAATTTAAAAAATTAATTTGTTTCCTCTCATCCTCTTCAAACTATAAATGGTGCTGCCACAAGCTTTCTTCATATACATTCTTCATTATACATAGTTCACTTTCTATAATATTTCCTTGGAATAAATATTGAGAAACAGGATAAAAGCATACCACAGCTAACATTTATTGATACTATATACAAAGCTGTATGCCTAAGGGTTTGAAACACATTATCTGTTTTACTCTTTATAATTGAGGTAAGTGCCATAATGTTTCTATCAGACATATAAGAGATCTGAGGCACAGAGATATTAAATAAATTATCCATGGTCATGCAGACAGTGGCATGGCTAGAATTTGTGTCTTGACTGTCTTATTTCAGTGCCCTTGAGACAATCCACTGTGAGGAGTTACCTTTCTAAAGTGCAAATCTAACCATGTTATTCACTAGTGATGTTTTATTGGTTAATGATGCCAGTCTAAATCTGACTTAAAAAGCTGTTCACAACTTGGCCATGACTTACATTTCCAATTCTCAACTTGCTCTGGTACAAATGCACTCACCTTTGTCTTCTACCAGAGAGACATGGAACCACTTTCTTGGAAAGACTATGTTCTGTTATGCCTTTCTACTTTAGCCTGTGGGGCTCCATCCATGTTTAATCCTCTTCACCACCTTGGCTACCTGGAACCTTTTTACTCATTTTTCAAAACCTCATCTGCTGAAGACTTTGCTAACCTCCACCCCTAGACAGAATTATATGCTTAGGAATGGGCTGAGACTGCTAATATGGAAAAGTCTTTTGAAAAAATTGTCATGAAAGGAAAAAAGAATGTTAAGGTGACATCTGGAGTAAAAAATGAAGCTAAGGAAACTAACTTTTTCCTAAGATATGTTAACATATTTAATGTTAATGTGAAGGTTCTAGTCAAGAAGGAGAGCTAAAGAAATGGTAATTCTTAGTGGCACCTAAGACGATATAAGAGGTTGGGGCCAGAGTAGTGGGAAGGATTTGCCATGGAGAGGGAATTCTGGGAAGAAAGATACGGTTTAACATCAGGAGAGGGAAAATGTCCAAGTGAACAT
This sequence comes from Camelus ferus, assembly GCF_009834535.1. Classification (NCBI taxonomy): domain Eukaryota; kingdom Metazoa; phylum Chordata; class Mammalia; order Artiodactyla; family Camelidae; genus Camelus; species Camelus ferus. The sequence continues at coordinate 54,936,477 of NC_045700.1, forward strand.
GCAGGCAGATGTGACCATATGGACCTAAGAGTTGAAAGAGTTCCTAATTTTCTGTGAAGGAAAAGCATTGGCCATTGGGAGTTGGGGAGTCTTAGGGAATTAGGGAGAGAGGGAATGAGTAGTTCAGATCTCAATTCAGATTTTGCATTTTATAAAAAGCCTGTTTGCCAAGCATTATATCATGTGTAAAGTATAAGAAGTGGAAAAAAACCTAAAACTTTTAGGGGGCTGCAGACATGTTTTTTCATCACTCAGTAACATTTTGAAAAGGTAATTGAATGAATGTAATGTGTGGAGCAAAGAGGGACAAGGATTCAGGGCAGTTCTCTATGGAGTTAGGTCTAGGTGTTGTTCGCTTCATAGACTCCACTTTGATTCTCTTAAATATGTGGATCTTACTCAGATCACCATATTTCTTCACAACTGCAGCTTCTGTAGAAGAAGTCCAAGATATTTATAATTTTTACATTATCAAATGTGTGATCAGGTCTCCTTTGAATATAACTTCTAACCAGAGGTCAAAAAATGACAGAGACTGTTTCTTCTTTATCTTTTGTAACTCCCAGTTTAGTTCTCTTCACATGAGCAATAAACTCTGGTTGAAATGCTTTCTGTTAATAAAGCCATTCTTACTATTTTCTAACTATTCCTCTCTCTCTATGGTAGATTGATTAACACTGAAATTTCAGTGACTCTTATGAGCAGTTCTTGGATTTGCATTTTGTGCTGTCAGAATGCCAGTTCAGAGCATTGTTGTCCCCATGCTAGAGGTCTGGTTTCTCTTATTTTGGGTAATATAGGAAACAGCTTAGTTTTTTCAAATTCATTCAAACAACGGCCAATTCTGATATCAAAGCATTTCTTTTTGTTACTCTTTGCTTGAAATAAAAAATTAAAAGCTGTAAAAATGTTACACACAGAGCAATACTTTCCCATGGGGAGATTAACACAGTACATGGCAGTTCAGAGGAACCTAACGCTACCTTTCAAATGCATGTCGACTTATGCTGGCCAATGCGTTCAAATGCCCTAATCACCTCATCTGTTCTGTTTTTTCCTTTCAGAAACTAAAATGCAATTCTTAATGTTTGTTTCATTGTCACACTGTCACCAAGGATACCTGATACAAAGATTCTCAACACTGTGGGATTATAATAAAAGGTTATACATCTTCATTACTGTGGTACAGACACTCATTACCGAACTCTAGAACACTGAATGTTTCAGTGCATAAGATTTTCTAAGGTGATTATCTTAGATGATGTTTACCTTATGTGTACAGTACATATAATGTAGTGAAGATTTTGACAAATCACTCTAAATCAGTTCTTAAAATGTCACATTCTATAGTGTATCTAGGAAGTAAATTTTATTGGTTCATACTCAATATTTGGAACTTAGAGTAATTTTATTTTTAAACATAATATTTCTATTTCTATTTCACCATCTTAATTATTCTTCCCTACTTAAATTTTCTAGCTATAGTTGAATTCAGTGTTCAAAATTCAGCCATCTATTTACATAATATACATTATTCTGACTGATATAAATACAGATCACAGTCTTGATTTAAAAAGTGAACGGATTATTTACTAACCTGATCAAGAGATTGGCACTGTTTGATCTTTGGCATGTGACAGATTATGGCAAGGAGAGGTGACCAGGGTCATCAAATAGCAATTATAAAGCTCATTGAAACTAGGTGGCAGAAGTTCAGAGAGGTCATGTAATAAAAATGTAGATTTAAATTAAATTCAGAGAATTAGATATTATTCTTTTTTAAATATCTTACTGGTTTCTCCATTGTATAATTGTTACAATCTTCTGTTACTTTTAATTGCTTCTAATGTTTCTATTATTCATGCCTACTAATTACTGGTATAATATTTAGTAATTATCACTTACGGAGTTATTTTCAGGGTATCTTAAGTATCTTGCAGATAAAAAGCTCTACTAATATGCTGACATTAAGATTCATATGAAATATGATTCTATAATAGGTTTAAGGGTTTTTTTTCAGATTAATTCTCTGTGGCAAATACACATCTTTTTATTCTTTATATGGGCTGCTAATTTGCATATTCTATTTAATACTTCACATCCTTGCAAAAGATAACTAATTTATTCATTTATCTAATACAAATTGAGTCTATATTGCATGACAACACTGTGTAAGAAACTAGGGAAACACAAACTTGAAATCAGATAAATTATAATGCACAAAGGAGAGTAACAGATCAAAAATATGATAAAAAATACTGCAGGAAGACATAATAAAGTAACGAACTTTACCTTGGAAGATGAGGAAGATAGTAACAGAGAAGTGATTGTTGAAAAGCTTCCAGGTGGAAAAAAAAAGGCAGCATAAAAATTAAGGTCATTCTAGAAAGAGAATAATATGTGCAAAAATAAAGATGGCTGAAAATCTCTGCCTGGTCAGCAGACAGTAATTTATCCTGATGTCAGAGGATACTGTCAGCTCATTGGCAGTTGCAGAGATTGTTGATTCCACGTCCAAAAGGCTACAAAATCACTTACAAAAACTACCACTAGTTTTACTACCAATAGTCTTTAAATTAGAATTCCTTTCCCTTTGGAAACAAATTTTTCTTGCTCTGCATAGGGTTTTATTTGCGACTTGACAAAGGGAAGCATTCTGATACATAAATCTTTGAGGAATTACATTTTACTGTCACAATCTCAAAGGATACTTTTATCAGAAAATGCTCTCAGGACACGTCTGGTTGGAGTACAGTAAATGGGAGTAGCTTCTCCAGTCTCTGTTTTACCCACAGAAGATAGACTCAGTATGATGGTGATGGTATTCTGCTGGGCAGGCTGAGGTCTTGACAGGTTGTGAGGAGCCCCCCGTGGCAGCAGAGCAAAGCTCTTACATCCCTAAGAACAACATCTTAAAATTCCACAATAGGTATACTGACAAAACTCCATCTCAGAACTGGACCTTTAGTGTAATTTCTTACTCTGTCACCAGGGAATAAAACACGTTGTTCTTCCTTGATGATGAGATGATCCTCAACGGTTTATCTGTACTTTCTACTAGCCTAGACATTCTTGTAGAAGGAGTACACCTTTTCATATAGTTCTGACAACAAAATCGGGGGGGATCTCTGATGGAATTGACCAGAATCAATGAGATTAACTGGCCTTGGTCCTTCTCGCTCCTGTAGTCAGGAAAGAGCAAGCTCAGCCTGTGAAAATCTTACCAGTTGGCAAAGAATCCCTAGAGGAAGAGGAATTTGAGTAACAAGGTGCATGTGTGTGTAATGATGGTGAGCTGGAGGGGTGGAGGTTGTGACTGTGAAAATGGCACATGCCCACAATATTCCTCAGTGCTGTTTGCTTTCGCTGTTTTATTGCTTCATTGTTGATAAATTTTATTTTTAACTATCCTAAAATGCGTTTAAGTTGGTTCTAACAGCAAAAACCCTATGTAATGCAACAGATAAAGATAATTCTTTTCATTATGTATTTTTTACATTAGAAAAATGGAATAATACCTGCCTGTTCTACTAGGAAAACCTTTTTTAAGAAAACCTTTCTTTTCTTTTTTTAATACAGCAGTAATTGTGTAGAGCAAAATAAATTTGTTCCTTTTATCTGACAGGCATTAAGCCACTCTTCACAATTCTGTGAGTAAGTTTGACTAATTACATAATGCTTTTAAAACTATCTCTGAATTATAGAGACCTTTGCTTCAGGTTTTTTTCTTTACCTGTCTGCTGCTGTCTGCTAATGTTAATTAGATTGTAACCACTAAATTAATATACAGTAAAGGAAAATAAACTACATGAATAAGAGGTAGAAATTACATTGCTTTATTACATATTTTATATGTTTTAAAATTTCAGGCAGTGGCCTAAAGTACTATTCTCAGGATAGTGGTTGTACAGTGAGGGAGGCCACTACTCAAAAATTTGAAAGGTTTAATGATTTCAGTAAATGACCATTAATCTTACTAATGAAATTTCTGTACTTTAAATGGTTATCAACAATTTTTTAGCTCTGTAATATTTTCATGATTTACCTATTTTTAACCTTCCTTTCATTTTTTATGCTACAAACTAGAATGTATTATTTATACAAATTTTCCGAGTAGAGTGTTAGGGTCATCTGCACTTTAAGTGGCATGCATAAACTGTATGCAGCTTGGGTTTTAGTATTTTGCATTTTAATATTTGAGTTTTTACAGCTTTTTCTGTAACTATAAATCCTAATCAGGAAACACTGTTAAGGAGAAATTAAAATCTGATTTCTACATGTGAATTTGTAGCTAATAGATGACTAATTACATTGCTATTTTTGTTTACATACTTAGTAGATTTTTCTCTTTTCGTGTGTGGTGCCCTGTTAGAATTTTCCATTTAAAGTAGAAATAATTATGTCAATTAACTTAACACAAATATAAGCAATCAAACTAATTTTATTCCTTCCAATATATATAAAATATTCTTTAAGAAATAGGTATCTATTTTCTTTCTTTTCTTTCTGTTAGTACATGTACTATAAATGCTGACCCTTCTGTGAAATCATAATCAAATTTTATCTTTGTTTTTATTGTTAAACATTGAAGTGTTGTTTATAAATAATGCATTAGGTAGCTAGAGAGATTTTTTTCCCCCAACACAGCCCATAAAAAAATAATGAAATATTTTTAACAGAAGTGTTTCTAAAGTAAATTTCAATGGTAATTAACTATTCTTGTTTTTAAAAATAATTGGATACTAAATGTTGAACAGCATACATTTTCATAATTCCACTTAGGCCTACTTAATATTGAATTTTCTTTTCTTCACTGTAACATAATCACTCTGCAAGTTTAGCAAAGGCTGGCCGATTTTGATCTTAAGTAAAAAGGTGGAAGATAGAAGAAAAATAAAAGGCATCTGGTCTTAAAAACCAATTCCCACTACAAATAGTTCTTTTTCAGGCCTCAGTTACAACATGATATGAAGGAGTCTCAAATTCCTTTTACTTGAAATTTAAGATGTTACCACATTTGGAATAGCATGAAACAGATTTAGGATCTTCCTTGGTGAGTAGCTAGCAAAATGAATAGTTTGGGCATTGATTACTAGTCACAGTGCTGTGACCTGGGAAGCCTTGGTACCCCCTCTGAGCTGGCCTGGAGATGCTTGTCGGTCAAGAACTATTCTGTATGATTCTTTGGTAGGAGACAATCATTAGACACTCACATCTTCATTAAGGTAGATAGAGGACTTCAGGATTCTTGTTGCTGCTGCATAGGGAAAGAGGTGTGGGAAAAAGTTTATTGGACTCCTTTGGGTATCCAGAGGCAGGATGAAGCACTTCTCTGAGTTCTGATGTTTTAGCAAATTAGATGGTCTGAGTTGGTAAATTAACCTTAGTGCATCACTTTTGAACAGTTTCAAAATTGCTGTCTTTGATATTCAGCCAGTTGGCTGGTCAATTTGTCACTTTAAGTTCACAGATCCCTTAGCTGGTGGGTCTAATGGAATAGACTTGCTTTTATAGGGCATTAGTTTTAATAGAAGCCATTAACTTGAATGCATAGGTACACTTTAGAAAGTGAAAAATGCTGACATAGCATTTTCAAATATTTATTTGACAAATAGTAGTTAAAGCCATCCGTGTTGTCTGTCTCAGTGCTAGTGCCTCTCACTTTGCCTCTCATCTTCTACATTTGTTCCTGTCCAGAAAAAAATACAGTGCTCTTTGAAAAGACATGAAACATGTCAGGGAAAGTCATGTCACAACTCCAAAGTCCTTCCCATTACATTGAGGATAAAATTCAGCCTCCTTACCTTGGTTCTGCACAGTGTGGTCAATAACACACTATCCCTTAAATATTAGCTCATGGCATTCACTCATCGTGAGGCTACAGCCATACCTGCCTTCTTTCAGTTTCTCTAACCTGCTGCCTCTCTTCTGTCCTGGTCAGATCTGTACACGTGATGTCCTCGGTCAGTGTGATTTTCCTCAGTGCCTCGGTTCTTTTGTCCTTAGGTTTCAGTTTGTTACCTACTCAGAGGTACCTTGGGCCTGACTGAGTACCTGGCCACCCAATCAGTAGTAGTGTGCCTTCTCCCTCCAAATAGCTTCCATCATGGTACTCTGGAACACCAGTCACAAGTTATAATAAGGATTATAGTTGTTCATATGTTTTATGACTGTCTTCCTCACTTTCAGCATCTTAAGGGCAGGGATCATGTGCATCTCATTTGATCACTAATGTGTAACTGGAGCATGGGTCAAAAATAGGTTTTGGATACATATTCTGTTACCTAGTAATAAGCTTTATAAACATGTTTCTTCACACAGACCCTCTTAGAACCGTTGATATTTAACTTGGAGGTTTCCTACACTTATCTGACCTTGGGACCCACTTTTGATGGAGCATCTCAAGGGATTAGTGTTTCTTAGTTTACACTTTTTTTTTTTTTTGTCGGATTGGAGATGATTCCTCAAGTGATCATTTCGGTATATCACAAACACATTGGGATTTTAAGAACACAGTTCATCAACTCAGGTAATCAATATTTGTTGCATTGTTGGTGCTTGAGTACAATACAGTCTCAGAGAAGAGACAAGCATAGTTTGTCCTTAGGGATTTGCTATCAGTGAGCAATCAGAACTACTACTACAACTGGGTTGTAGAACATGGACAGTTTTCCAGTGAAGTGTCCAACTGTTCTCCAGACTGGTTGTGTCAATTTATACTTATACTAACAGGCTATGGATATTTCTATTCCTCTCTGTGCTAATAAACAAAATCTAACCAATCAATTAAATTTTCACTCTTGTGGTAGATATAAAGAGTTATTGCATTGTAATAGTAGTTTGTAGTCTCTGATTATTAACTGGGTTGTGCATTTTTCTCTTATGTTTTATGGGATATTTGTGCTTTCTCTTCTTTGAGATATTTATTAAATTCAATAGTTCTTTATATATATATTTATAAATTTATAAGTACCTAAAAATATATAAATCCAAGAGTTCTTTATATATTTAGGGTATTATAGTTTTATAGAGATATGTGTCATAAATATTCCCCAAGTTTGTAACTTGTGTTTATAGTATCTGTGGGTGAACTGGCCTCTCTAATTTATTGTAATAAGGTATTAATAATTCCTTCTATTGTTAATGCCTTTTCTTATTTAAAAATGTCTTCTCTACTCCAAAGTCTCAAAGATATTCTCCATATTTTTTTCCTATAGATTTTTGGTTTTGGCTTTTATGCTTAAAATTTCAGTGTACTTGGAACTGATTTTAATTTATGACTGGGAGAAGGAGTCTTATTTTAGTAGTCACCTCTCCCCATCATACACCAAGTTTTTACATGTCTGAATTTGTTTCTGAACTCACCATTCTCTTTCCTCAGTTCTGCAGTAGTGCCAATATTACACTATTTTTAATTACTTTGGGTTTATAACAAATCTTGATATCTGGTTCTAACTAAAGAGAATTTTTACCAGAGAATGTGGTCTTTCTTATATCATTAGAAAAAAAATTGTTAGAGCTTCTTTTATGGTCTAGCATATATTGGACTTTTAAAAAAGTGATGACTTAAAATAAGGTATATTCTCAAATTTTGAGTATAATATTATTTATAAATGTGTTGAATCAAACTTTGTATTTAATGCTATTCACATTTCTGTTTCAGATTTGTGTCCACTTGGTCTATCAGTTATTGAGGGATTTGCTAGGCTTTCCCACTGAAGGTGGATTTGTCAGTTTCTTCTTTTTTGTCACTTTTTGATTTATGTACTTTGTGTGCTTGTATTATTAAGTGCATACAAATTTTGAATTACAGCAGGCATAACAACTTACTGGTGTCTATTGGTGTTAAGTCTTTTCTGTCGAGTGTAAACATGGCTATTCTTTTACTTTGATTAGAATTTTTCTCGAATATGATATATATACATATATTTTCTTCCAGTGAGTTTAATCCTCTTGATGTCCTCATGTTTTAGGTGTTTTCCTTATACTTGGCATATCCTTAGTTTTCTCTCTCTTTGAAAAAAAAAATAGTGGAACAATCTTTGGTTTTTTTTATGAGGGTCTTTTAGGCATTTGTGTTTATTTGAATTACTGATGTACTTGAATTTATATCCATTCTTAGATTATGGGCTTTCTATTTGTCTTTTTTTTTCCCCTCTTATTTTTTTCTTCCAGTTTTAGCAACGTGACTGCCACTAATAGATTTATTCAAAAAACTACATAGCATGATAAGAGCAGAAGCCAAACTGAAATGAGTTGGGTGGTGATAGGTAAGGAAATGGACACAATGAATGCAGAAAGTGTCTCTTGAATTGATTGTTATGTAAGAAGATTAAAAATAACTGGAGGAAGATGTGGAAATCAAGGGAAGGCTTTGAAATTTTAAGATGTGTAAAACTTAAGCATGTATAAATGTCACTGGGAGTAATACGAATGAGAGACAGGAGTTGAATATACATAAGGAACAAAGGTTTTTGATGGTGTAAAGCTTCTGCTTTGGCAGGATGACATAGGATTCTGGGCACGAATAGAGTAATTGCCCTTTACAAGTGCCTTTTATGGGGTTCTCCACAAAAAGGAGAGAAGCTATAGAGGACATGCATGTAGATGTCATAAGGGCTGTGGATTTGTAGCAGGCCATTAAGGGAAGTCTCACCTAATAGCTTCTTCTTTCTGTAAGAAACTGGTTTGTCTGCTAAGAATGACAGTATCAATAATATAGTAGGGTGGAGGTTTGAGGGTATTTGAAAGTTAATATCACAATGTTATTTACAGGTTCCAGGGTGAAAAGCATGGATTTCCAATTTAATTTTCTAATTTTGTATATGTTCATCAGCACATACTATATTCATTTCTCTACCTGAAGCTTTAAATAAATGTTTAAAATACTTAACTCTAGTATTTTGGTCTTTTTCTAGGTACAACTTACATAATTTTGATTTTATTCTCAGAGGGACTAGGTGATTCAAGTTTACAAAGTTATCACTGAGAAAAAGACTGTATCTTCCTTTTCTCTCACATCTCCTCTTGGAGCTTATTTTCAAGTTCAACATGACATAGAAACTATAAGTATTGAGCAGTGGGGTCAGGATAGTGTAGTGTACACTCAGTTTCTTTAGTCTCTCCCTTTTATTTCCCTTCCTAACTTTGTAATGAAAATCTATGTGCTCTAAAGGCATTTATTTGGTTCCAAGGACTGTGAACAGCTCTGAGGTTAAAATGATACATCATGGATTGCCCTTGCATGGGAGTTAGTTACTGGAAGAGGGGGAGGGAGCTGGGGCTTATGGGTAATGTTCCCTTTCTTGACCTGAGTGCTGGTTACATGGGTGTGTTCACTTTGAAAATTCATTGAGTGGGAAGCCCATGTTGTGTGCACTTTTTGTGTTAAGATATATACGCAGAGATAGATATATGAAAGCTAACAGTTCATAGTATACACTATATAAGTGAGTATGTAGGGGAGGTATAAATAAAATTTATGTAAGTATAATCAATATGACATTAGGTATATAGGATGCCATCAGATTACTCTATTGATACTGCTATCTTAAATATCTCTAGTAATCTCTTAGTCATGAAATACAATGGCTTATTCTGAGTAAATGTTATCAGTTAACTTTCTGAACACCACCATCTTCAAATGCAGTGTTGCTTTGGATCCTGGACTCTACTTTTCTGGGCCTATATGCAGCCCACTGTATCTTCTAAGTTTCTAACTCATGAATAAACCATTTTTTTCCTGAATTTTTAGCTGTCATTGCTGCCTGGATGACTCCTAGTGTCATCTTTCTTGTCCTGTTCTCTTCACCATGCCTCAGATCAAAATTCAAAGCTGCCAGCTGACCATATCTATCTGTAGTGAAAATACATCTCACTCTCTTGTTCTTCTTGTACTTTTGTGTAAAAACCCCATCAGTCTATCCATCTCTGGTATCATGTGAAGCTTGTGCCTTTCTATGGCAAAGGGAGATACTTTGTAGAAGGCACTCAGGAAATGTTAGTTTTTCCTGGAAATCTTGCCATCAGCAAATTCGTTGCATTGTTTAATAGCCAGTTTTAGGGGACCAAATGTTAGTGATGGTAAGTGATTGCAAGTGGTAAGTAAGTCTATATCATTACCATACTGTTATACTTGAAGCCAGAATAAAGGTTAGAATCCTAGGATATTTTTGCATATATGATGAAGGCATATCACATTTGTTTTGCATTTTGAGGTATGTAGGTATTGAGTATAGTTTTTCCTTTTTTTTTATTTAACTTTTAACCAGTAGCATACTGTTCACTGATTTTCTGTTTTTCATTCTCTTAGGACTGTCTTGACTTTTCAGAAAATCATTAGCTGAGATATGAGTATTATCTCTTCTATTCACCTTAGCTTTCAAGGTGAGAAGTCAGCATTTCTTGAAAATCTGAGATGACTTCTGATGATTTTATGAAAAACATGAGTCTACAGCATTACCTGATAACTTGCTTATTACAGTTCCATGTGCATTTGAAACGAAATGAGAAGATATTTCATGAAAGGGAACACAAAGACAAAAGAACACCTTTATTCTTATTTTAGAGGACATTACAGAGGACAATATTCCTGGTGTTTTCAAGGTCTCTATCATCACTTTTCAAAGTAGTATAAATCTTAAATACAGAGAAATATTTCTTACTACAATCATGAGGAAAAAGTCTTATTAAAGTTTATTTTGAATTTGGTCATCACAATATGGTTATCTTCATTATCCAGGATTTTGTATAAAATACTACACAATTGTGATGAGGTGAAAGTGTAAATATTTTGAGGCCAGAAATATAAATTAAGCAGTTTCCTCTGGAAGAGTACTTGTGTAAAATGATAAAAACTAGATCAAGGTTGTTGAGTATTATTGGTACTAACATGGGATTTGAATAAGAGGTCTCCCATTGTACTTAAAGTGCCATGTTCTTACATGCCATACATAGCTCAAGTATACCTCTGATCTTTGGGAAAGAAATAAAGCTTTAGAAAAAGGAGGAAGAGGGTATCAGTGATAATAGCTTGTAGGAAAGGTGTTTTACAGACAGGAGTTCAGGTGAAATCTGAAAGTATCAGCACGGATCCTCATTAGTGTGGAGCCGGCACTTGGGAGTGGGAAGTGGTGGGTGATGTCAGATGTAGGTACAAAGAAGTCTAATATTCTGACTGAAGAATGGTTCCTGGAGTGTGTGGTCCCAGTCCAGGTATTAGCTCAGTATCAAGGATGAAATAGAAACACTAAGAGATAGCGGGCAGGGAGGCAGGTGAGAGAAGCACGTTCTAGGAGTACTCAGCGTTCAGTGACATAGATGTATTGTTGCTTGTCTGCGTTGTTCTTTCTGCCGCTGAGCTTGAATTCAGGAGTTGTACCTAGTTTTAAGTTTGTGCCATAGAAAAATACAGTCTTGGTATGAGAAGAAGTAGAACACTGAGCAGGTATTTAAAGTAGAGCCTCCTGGGCAAAAAGATAGGAAGTGAATTATTGGAGCTCAGATGTGTTTCTATAATATGAGATCAAATTAGAATTGGAAACATCAGTTGATTTAATGATGAATCATCTACTAAATTAAATGTTCTCTTTTAAACACACACTGAATCTAAATAAAGCCTGGGGCATGGCTGAGAGGGGATCAGATGTCTCCAGCTGTGGATACAGGAAAGAAGTAGGAGTCAGGGTACCTGAAAGGGTTCTCATGTGTCTTTTTTATGCATCTCCTATGTTTCAACCCTGCATGAAAACACCAGAAGAGAAAACCAAACCAAACCAACATTAATAGAACAAATTGACCTCACTGTCCCCGTACTTTGGAAGAAAACTGAGAGCATTACACATTTCCATTTGCCCCTGATTAAACAATTTGCTTAATAGAAACTCTTCATTCCCTTTAAAAATGACCAGATCTCTGCTGGGTAATTTTTGGTGTGTTAGGCAGAGTTCCTGTTTGCAGTATAGCTGTGGAAACTGAAATGATGCAAGGAACAATAATAGAGTAAAATAACATAATACGGTAATTTGTGTATCATTTATCTGTATGTAGGACTTCAGTTCCTGATTGATTTTGGTGTTCAAATGATTGTCCTTGTAAGACAGCATGTGTGCACAATCATACACGCGCACACACTGACACACATGGAGGCAACAGCTATTTGTGAAATTAAACAGTACTTTTTCTCAATTTATTCTGCTTGGGTGGGGGAAACTAAGTGTTCTGAGAAATTAGTTCATTAGTTTGATGCTATGTAATTATTTTTTTAAATGAGAAACATACTGTAAAATAAATCCAGGAATCAAGCATAGACAATTAAATCAAATGTGAAAAAATTAATAAAGAACTTCAACGGTCAGAAGACTTTAAGAGAATAATTTTCGAGAGAAAATGACAAGCACAGTGGATAATAAAGGTCTTAGGTCCCTCCTTCCCACATTCGGCACCTGACATTACCTAGAAAGCCTTGTTCTAAACAGACCAAAGATATACCATGTTTGGTAAGGAGAGAGAAATGCATTGTATTGGGAGCCTTTCCTTTCTTTACTCTGTGATAAACGTCTTTTCCAAGACTTTCTGTCATACCATCTCCTGAGTCAGCCTCTGGAGCACAAATGAAGAGAATCAGTTGTATTAGTGCCATCACCCTGAGAGGTGAACGGGCTGCCATTTTAAATACTGTTGCCACTAACTTATGTAGCCGAGTGCCAAGATCCATGGGCGTTGTCGTTCCGTGATAGGGTTATATACTGCCATAGAGAGACTCATAATGATGGTGCACGGCCATCTCTTCAAGATTAGGTTTCTGTCGAGACCATAATTCTTACAGAATTGGCCTGAAGAATTAGAGTCCACTAAGTTCTAGATAAAGTAATAATTAATTATAGTCAGTAGAGTATATAGAAAAGTGACAGCATCATTGCTGAATACACACAAAAAAGGGAACTTGTTTAATTAGGTGGCAGGGGAAGAAATCATGTTTGGAATTCAAATGAGCACTACGATTGAAAATGTTAGGCCTTTGGCCAATGCAGGTAAAGGCACAACTTGAAGAGAGATTTTTAGAGATGAGAACAGAAGAATTTAGTAATGAGGTAGAAGAAATTGAAGGGGGAAGAAATGACTGATATTTCTAAATGAGATAGGCTGTAGTCGCCTTTTTAATCTTTTTTTCCTTCTTTGAGTCAAGAACATCAAAGGCACTTCAGTGATCGCATTGACTCTGTAAGTGCAAAACAGGCCAAGAATTATGCCTGGAGCTAGATTCCTTGATCGTTTTACTAGACAGAATAGATGAATAAATGGCTTAGGTTGTGCTGAAGTAATAAGCAATTACTCTCCCCGCCCCCCCATAGCAATAACTTAATATAACATTTTTTTTTCCTTTTTATTAGTCAGGTCAGCCATGGTTTTGGGTGACCCTCTGAGCAAGCTTTTATTCATACTCAGTGATTCAGCCTTTCACTTAAATTTTTTTTTTGTTTATTATTATATTAGTTATGTATTTGATTTTGGCGGTGGGGGGAGGTAATTAGGTTTATTTAATTTTTCAGGAGGTATTGGGAATTGAACCCAAGACCTGGTGCATGCTAAGCATGTGCTCTATCACTTGAGCTACACCCTCCCCACTAGGTTTTCACTTTTTTGGCTCCACCATCTCATTTGAGGCCAAGTGGGTACTTCGTTTGGAAATGACGTATGCCACAGATGCATGTATTTCCTGGTGAATCACTTGGCCACACCTGATGTCTTGGAGGAGGGGAAGAACAGCCTTTCTGTTACTGGGAGGTAGAGATGAGAACTGGGTGTGAGGGAACAGTTCTAGTTCTCACAGTTGGCATTTATCAGCTAGCGTTACTGATCTCCTCGTAAAGGACTTGCCTCTTGCTCACACTGGGCATTAGAATCATCTTCCTTGGAAAAGAATATAATCCCAAGATTCTCCATACAATTTCTCAGATGTCTATGTAGGATAGTTAAGAACTCTGACTTCCCACAGGTTATAATATAAGCTACTTATTTTCAAAAGTCTGGAATCAGAAGAAGGTTAAAGTTAAATTGAAGGAAGTCACTATCTTGGGCATAGAAAAATAAGTAAAGGATCATTATAACTTAAAGAACTACTTCACATTACTAAATCTACCATTATTCTGTTTGTTCTTATTCTTTTATTCTTATATATCATTATTATAGACAAATTTGTGCTTAAGTAACAACCCCTAAATTCTCAACAGTTAAGACATCACTTTATAAAGACAGCAAAAGTTATTTTGAAGATACATAGGTAAGAAGAACCTAAAGATATAGGTAGTTTAGGAGGAAAAATAAACTGATAAAAGTAATTTGTTAAACATACGATTATATACTGTTGTAGCTTCATTAAATTAATATTTGCTAAGTAGAGCTCTGGAGTGTAAGATGACTCAACAGAGACTCCAAGGGAATTGAAATAATGAAGTGTATTATACAGGTCCTAGAGGGAGTACACTGTAAGCCCAAGGGACCCCACAGAGGGATCCAAGCAGGGTGCAGACAGAGAGATGGGCAGGACCTGGGGCACATGCTTTTGTTACAGTCTGTGGCTAGAGTGTTTTGGGGTTCCTGGGCTAAGCCTGGACTAACCAATTCAAAATCAAAGGAGTGGGGTTTGGGGACACTCCTTGGGGATCTTATTAAAGGGGAGCAAAAGGGAAAGGCACTGGGAGGCAGAGAGACTGTTTATCACCAGAGAGGCTGGGGAAGGTATACCAGGAAGCACATTTACTCGTGACCCACAGGCTTTATCTAGGGCAGGCACTTGCATGAGAAGCTGATGTTAGCTTAAGGCTCCCGCAGTCCTCTTGGCCAAACAAAATGGATGCTAAGGCAGCAATACCGTGGAGTGGCTTACCTAATTCTAAACAATGCTTAACTCTTCTCCTTCCCATTCTGTTTATTGATCATAACAATTTGTTTTTCTTGGCAAAAATAATTTGTCAATCTAAGTTCTTGATATAAAAGCGTAGGCATCCTGGATTCATTTTAGGACTATTTGTTTAGTCAACAAATTCTAAGCCTTTATTTGCAAATTAACATTTTTCATGTGTTCTTTCCTTTTAATAAGCATTAGTTCGTAAATACTGATCATTGCAGCATGAATAGAAGTAGCTATTTTTTGAGAAAATGGATATGATGCAGATACTGACTTTTGTTGCAGTGAATATAGAGATTTATTGACCTGGAAGATAAGGTCAATATTTGCCTTGAGGGACAATAAATCTAAATGTTCAACAAAATATAAAGTCAATATTTGTATTAATACCTACGTTTTGAATATCTGTCCAAAATCTCTAGAAGTTTTTCTGCCGAGTAGTGAAATTTCTCGATCTTTGAAAAGTATGCAATTGTAAGTAGACCTTGGAAAGCTGTCACAAAGATGGAAACTAAGACCAAAATAAACTACTAACGACTTCAAAAGTAGAATGTATGAGTTTTGTAGCAGTCTCTTTTGTGAAAGAGCGGCATTTTCTTTAAAATGTGTCAACTTTAAAAAGTATGTGATTCATTAAAGTGTGCAATTTATTTGGTTAACACCATTGCACTAAATTACATTTTAGTAGCTAAAAGGCATACGTAATTGACATCGAGGTCTAAAGGGCATAAATAAAGTGTTGCTTCTTCTAGATTTAGATTTTGATTGCCAACTTCTTTTGTCTGTTTAGACTTCTAGTGCATTTCCTTGCAAATATATCACTGGCTTTTTAAGTACAGTACAGTGCTCATCATGTTATTACATGATTTGTTCCCTTGGGCACAGCTATTTTATTATTACAACCACATGATTGATTAAGTGCTTCCTCCATTAAGAGATACCTATTATATATAGACTGCACAGTATTGATTTCAGAGGCATACTTTCTAGAAGGGACCTGTAATCATCAAATCAAAACTAGGTATCCTCCACCAAATACCCTCCCTGTCGTGTTTCTGGCAGTGGCTTGTCTGCCTGCCAGATCACCTGGACTCGTCATTGCAAGGTTCGTTGACCTTTTTTCTGTCTTTAATCTTCTACTTTTAATTCACAATGAATGTCTGAGCCTATGCACTTAACACTTCTTTCCCTCTGACATTGAAGTAGCCAACACTGTTTTAATGGAAACAAAGCAGAACAAAATTGGAACCTAGCATTAGAAAGTAGGCAAGGAAGCTCAAAATAACAGGGACTGAAGACAAAGATAGGCCATGGGCAATTAGTACGAACAAATGTTGATCTTGCAGACGCTTTTGAAACATACACTGCTGTGATAGTCCATGAGAAATGAGATTTCTGTGAGAGCAGCATTACTAGCTTACATTTGTCATGGGAGTCGTGCTGAATAAAGTGGAGACACGGCTCCAGAAGTCTTGTGAGGTAGGTGGACATGCTGGTTCCAAAAAAATCTATTCCAGATAGCTTTCCAAAAAATGAGCAGAGCTGGGCTCTGCCTCTCACTACTTGCCATGGCAACTGGACCTGTTATCTTGCAGATTATGCTTCTGAAAACCAAAACACTTTTCTTCTTAAATCTGAGTCTGATTGTTTCTTTTAGATAATGTTCATGTTTAATCTTGACATCCCAAAGCAAACATACATTGATCACCCTCTACTTGTAACAAACAACAAAATTTTGGAAGTGTGAAATTTGAAAGATGAAATCAAAGTTAGGGTTCTAAATTATCACAGCACAACAGTTACGTAGGTAATGGAGAAAACATAAATCATCTCTCACTTATACTATAAATGCTACTTGAGAGGATGTTTATTCCATCTATGAAAGGGAAAAAAGTCTGATACCAGAAAATATTGCTTTTAGATGGAGAAACAGATTTCTGGATTTAAAGTCATAGCACTATCACCACTGCTTCGAATTCTATAATTTATGTGTGAAAGACTCAAAAACAAGTGACTCAGGACTGTTAAAGGTGAAAAGACAGTGAAAGTGCCAGGTTAGTGCAATGAACAGGAAGTATCAGTGGCAACATAACCTTCAGATAAAATGGCATTCGCGGGCAAAGTGTTAAAAGAGCCAAAGATGACAATGGTGAGCCACCTAGATTCCACAGTTCCATCGTTATAACCACTCCGTTGCTCAAACCTTCAATTCTTTTGGCCTGAAGTAACCAGGTGAATAGTGCTGGTGACAACTGAGAGGGGAAAATTGTGAGCCCAGACTCACAGGTGAAAATCAGTAGTTATATTTTGGCCATTTAAAAGCTGAAATCACCGTTTCCTGTCTCTGCGGAGATGCCAAGTATGTGGATGAAAGGAAGGAGTAGTGAACTACATCAAAATTTTCTGAAAGATTGAATGAGAAAATACCAGTGTTCATTGGAATGATCAGCACGGACATTACTGAACTTTGTATAGGTTTCTTTCTCCCCATTCCTGCAATCGCTCCATCAATCAAGAGAATCTCACTATCTCACATCAAGAGCAGTTCTGACTGTCTTCCATTCTCCACTCACTCTCACTACTTCTAAGCTTTTTTTTTTTTTTTGCCAAAAGTCACTCATTATTTCACACTTTGCTAAAAAATCTACTATTTTCATGCAAGATAAAGTTTTCATCTTGATTAATAAATAGCACCAAAATATATGTTCATTCTTATCTGCTCCATCTCCTATATTAAGGGGACACATCTCCAATCATGGTAGTATTCTCCTTTTTCTCTTAACCAAATCATGCCTGTTCCTTCTGTCTCAAGTGCTCATCTCTTTCTTTCCCTATCCAAATCCGTCAGTATCTAGGCAAAGTCCTTCCATGGTGCTTTTTACATTTCTCTAGAGCAGTGATTTTAAAGGATCATCTGAGATCTGTAGCGGGCCATGAACTCAACTTAGCATCTCCTGCCTTCATTGAAAAACATCTAATAGAACAATAGGAAATGATAGAATTTGAAAGAAAATATAATTTCTTGAATATAGCTTCATGAAATTTTTGTTTTAGGTTGTGTGTGTTTGTATGCTTGCTTTTGTGTGTGTGGGTGTGTGCATGTCTTTGTGCATGAGTATGTGTGTGTTATGTGTCAATGATCAGGATGTAAAATGTTTTTGTTGTGGGTCACATTAAAGAATTTAAAAACCACTTATCTAGTATATATAACTCTCCTTACACAATCTTCTATTGGTCTCTTCTTATCTATTTCATTTTAATAGTTTATAGAATTCTGCATTGAATTGTTAGTCATTTTTATGCATATTTTCTTGGAGAAGATTTACTCACCTGTCCATTTCTCACTGAAAAATACACATTTATTGCCTGTTATGGGTCATTTTTGTGCTTTTCTCTGGGTCTATAATCATGTTTGATTTTCATGAAGCTTATATAGGGAAAGACATTAATAAAGCTGTTAGACAAAGCCATCATTGACAAAATATAGTGAAATTAATTGAGGAAGACATGTAGGGGACTTTAGAGCATATAACAAGACAACTAGGGCTTACCTGAAAAAGTGATATTGAAACTGACATCTGAAAAATAATTAAAACTTAAGTAGGCAGAAGAAGTGAGCTGGGAAAGAGTATTCCAAGAAGAAGAAATACATTATTTAAGACCCTGAGATACAGAGGAGAACAGCTAATTAGAGGAACTGAAAGAAGGGCCCTAAGGCTGGAGCAAAGGGGATGAGGAAATAAAGACTGACGGCAAAGCTAACGAAGCAGACAGGGAGAAAATCACTCATCCAGGATGCCCTCATACAGGCTGTGTAGTTATTTTTTCTTGATTCTAAGAGCAGTGAGAAACCTCGAAAGCACTTAAGTCTGGGGAGTAATGTGACTAATTTTTCATATTTGAAAAACATGCTCTGTGGAGAATAAAGGGGAGCAAGAGTGGTTGGGGAGACCTAAGGTAGGGGGCTGATGCCCTAGTGCTTGCTAGCGATGATAGTGAGCTGCGTTGGGACAGTGACCACAGAGGTGGAGAAAAGTTCATGGGTTGGAAGGAGATTTAGGAAATAAAATTCCTATGGTTTAGTGGTTTATTGGAACGGAAGGTAAATGAGAGGGTTAGGATTTTGCTGGTGAAGAGTAAGGAATATGTACATTTTGTCAATGCTCAATAAATCCTTAGTGAATGAAAAATGAACAAGTATGTTTTCATACACAGTTTCCTTCACGTGATTAATATAACGTTGGAAGAAGGAATCGACATTGAATCCTTACAACTTACCAGGACTTTTCATTTCATCCTTCTTAATCCACCCTGTAAGGTAGCTGATTTTGTTCTAATTGTTCACATGATAAATCTGAGATGGAGAGAAATTATGCAGTTGTCCAAGTTGAAGTTCATGTGGCTAAGAAGTGGCAGAGCAGTGAACCTGTATCTGTCTCAGAATCTTTTATCTCCCAGAAAATGGCAACTTATTTGACCACTAGAGGCTATTTTTCTATAGCTAGAGGAAGTCCTAGTAATACGCTCCTTGCACCTAGCTTTTTCTGGCCTAGTAAGCCATGTATGGAGGTCCGCTTTAGATGAGAGATTCTCAGCCACGGCTGAGCATTCACTCACCTGGAGTGCTTTTCAAAAAGTTGGGTGCCTAAGCCCCACCTCAGGAATGTCTGAGAATGTTATCAGGGAACCAGTGTTTTTTTTTTTTTTTTTTTTTTTTTTAAGGGATCCAGGGTTATTCTAATGTGTCATTAGAATTGAGAAAAATTAGATTATCCCCAAATTACTTATTACTAAAAGCCTGCAAGCCAAAACAGTAAGTTTCTTCAGATGCTATTTTACTAGTTTGGACCCTTTATTAAGTATGTATTTGGGGGAAGAAGTGGAGCATACACATCAACTGGACAAAACAGATGAACACATCTGGTGGTGACTGCTAAGGATCAGGAGGACACTGAAGGCCTCAGAAATCTTGGTGCCTCCTCTTTGGATTATGTTGATGCAGTAGAAGCATATCCTCCAGCCCTATTGGTACATTGCATATTTAAGACCTGCTGATAGAGATGTGTCTCACCTAAAGTAAAGAGAAAAGACCCAGTCCTAACAGAAATGTAGGATGTTGAATTGAACACCTACTGCCTCCCCCTGCCGCCTTTATCCCCCAGTAGTATGCATGAACTCTTAGAGGGGAAGATTGTGAGCATTTCTTCTGAATAGAGAGATTAATTTCTTCTCCTGGCTGCCTGAAGGATGATAGAAGTTGGCAGTAAAAGACTTGTGTGACATTTAACCTGAAAATGTATGTATTTGTAATGTCCTAATTGTTAGACAAAAGTAGAAGTAACGTATAATAAACCTTAGTGCCAAGACAAAAATTATTTTCAATCTTAGCTCAGAATTCATTGCCATGAAGGGGAAATTGTCATTGGGTTATATGAGTGAGATGAAAGGTTTTCCATTTTCAGTTGCTCTCTTACACTGCTGTGCACTGCAGTGGCTGCTGTGGAACTAGAAGCTACAAAGTTTTACACTTTTCAAAAGATGAAATATTTCTTAAATCATAACACAGCAACCATTGTTAAAAATGGTAACTTAGATAAATTGTTATCACTCTTCCTTAAAATTTTAGTAGGTTTGGATTGTAACCCATAGTGAGCTTGGTATGAAGATGGTGCATACATAATTCACTTTTAATAGCAAAAATGTGTTTGATTCCCTTCTTCATCATGAGTCTCTTAATACACTGTGCATGTGCTTTTTGAAGTAGCTGGTACTCCATTGTCAAGAGATTTTTTTTCTGTTTTCAAGGACCAACCAAAAATAGTGCTCATTTCTTTTTTCATTTTTTAAAATGATATATTAGCTTCCATTTATTATAAATCATGGGCTAAATGAATCCTGTACTTGGGGGTAAGAAAGTTCAGAAAAGTCTCACTTATGTTTATATTGAATTTTTCACCATATAAACTTCATATTTTTAGCCCTACCACTAAACTTTACAAGGGTTTAAATGCTTATGAAAAAAAGTAGCATTTTGTCTGAAAATTAATTACCTTGGATTGGCAAATCCAAATAAATAAAGAACAGTTGTAGAGTATTCATTTGAAATTATACCTTTATAATGAAATTATGTTAAATTTTTTTGGGGGGATGGGATTGTCAGTGGTAAAATAAGCAAAAAATAAAAGACAAAATTTTTTGTCTTTATGAGAAAAACTCTTTGAAACAGATAATTTTTAAAAATAATATTATTCCTCCCTCTTCACTTTTCTCAAAAGATAGTAAAGAATGTTAATGGGAGTTTCCCCTTATGTAATGGCAATAAAGATTAGTATGTGCCAAATATTCTATATCATGTATTTTTGTTAAGTGATAATAGCTGTCCTATTGAAATGGGTTCTTTTCTCTAGATTTCTCACTTAATATGTGAATCCATATATTGGCATTATAAAAGTAATATACCAAATCTTTCTTCTTAGAGTAACATTGTTTAAAGCCTCAGAAATTTGGCCTGGTAGGAAAATCTAGTCTCATTTTTAATAGTTGTGGTTCTTGGAGTCACTGCTACAGCAAATCTCTTGATCAGAAAGGAGAGAATTACTCAAGAGCTTCTGACTAGGGCTTTGGTTTCCAATGTGGTGGTAGTGGCTGCATTGCTCCTGGATTTGAGTGTTGTCTTCCCTGGTGGCATTGACTTCCTTGGCGGCCATCCGGTCCTCTGCTGTTTCTGCTGTTCGCCTGACCATAGCTGCTGGTGTCACTATGGCTGCTCCACAGGCCATATGTCCTCTTGTGTTTTTTAATGGGTGGATTTTTTTTCTGCTCAGCCAGCCTCAGAGTCCTGCCATCTACATAGCTAAAGGACTTTTGATTCCTAACTGGTAGGCAGATTTTCTAATTTGAATCATTCATCAATATTTTCTCATCTGATTTGGTTTTATAGTTTTATATTTCACAATTATCTTTGTTAAGCTTTTAGATTATTTTATATAAGATGGGAGTTTTAGACTGAGGTTTGTTTTGTTTCTATGTGGATATTGTAGAATTCCAACAGCATTTATTGAAAAGTCTATAGCACAATTGAATGCTTTTGCAGCTTTGTAAAAAAAAAAAAAGGTAGCTATATTAATATGGATCTGTTTCTGAAGTCTCTGTTCCATTGATCTATGTAGCTATAGCTATCTGTTTGCCAACACCACATTATCATAATTACTGCATTTAATTCTCCCAACTTTATTTTGCTTTTTCAAAATTGTTTTAGCTAGTTTACTTCCTTTGACTTTCCACATAAATTTTAGAATCAGCTTGTATGTATTTATAAAAAGACAAAACAAAACACCTGCTGGTATTCTGATTGAATTTGGATTCAGTCTATGGCTGTATTTGAGAGTTGACATTTTTACTATGTTGAGTCTTCCAGTACATAATTCATTTAGGTCTTCTTTGATTTCTTTCATTAGCATTTTATAGATTACACACACATGTTTTATTATATTTGGACCTATTAATTTATTTTTGAAACTATTGTAAGTATTATATATATGCACATGTAATATATATATACACACACACATATATATGTATTTACATATATATGCATATACAGATACATACACACTTGTGAGATTTTTTTGATCTTGTATCCTGTAACTCTGCCACCTTGCTAAAACTCATTTATTAGTTTCAGGAGCTTTTTGTACATTACTTGAATTTCTTATATAGATAATCATTTTTTCTGTAATTGGGAGTTTTTTTTTTTTCCTTTCCAATCTACATGCCTTTTAATACTTTTTCTTATTGCATAGGATTTCTATATGGTTTAAGTTTTCTAATATTTTGTTAAAAATTTTCATGTCTGCCTTTATGCAAGAAATTAATCTATAAATTTTTCTTCCTTGTTATATCTTTGTCTTGGTTTTGCATGAGAGTAATACTGACTTACAAAAGAGGAAACGTTTTGTCCTCTATTTTCTGGAAGAGCTTGTTTCAAATTGGTGTTATGTCTTCTTTAGACATACGGTAGAATTTACCAGTGAAGTAATATGGGCCTGGAAATTTTTTATGGAAGATTATTGTTTTTACTACAAAAATAATTATGACTGTTCAGGTTATCTATTTGACTGGTGTGTTTTGGGTTTTAAGGAATTGGTCCATTCATTTAAGATGTTGAATTTATGTTAATAGAATTATTTATATATAATTTATTTTTATTTATATTTATATTTTACGTATAATTATTTATCCTTTACAACTTTTTATATGGTTAAAATATTTCATAATATGTTTTATAAGATAAAAAGCCTTATATATTAGTCCAAAAGGAAATGATTTTTTTTTTTTTAATGGAGATACTGGGGATTGAACCCAGGACCTCGTGCATGTGCTCTGCCACTGAGCTATACCCCACCCCACAAAGGGAAATGATTTTGATTTATGACATTGCAGAATTTTCAAGTAAATGTGAGATACTATCTTTCATTCGTTTCAATTATTAATGGAACATTAAGCTTGAAACTAGTAAAATATCCACGAAGTAGAAATTAAAAAGAAAATCAGCCTGCAATAGTAGAAGGGTAAGAAAAATCTTCATTATACACGTGGCTTTTAGCTTTTGGAAAAATTTCATCTGTGATACCTGCTGTCTTTGCTGAATTTTGCCTGGTAAGCGAGGCAGTAAAAGTGAATCCTCAGTGTACTGAGCATATGGAAGTGAGGGTTAAACATGAAGTACCATCCATCGTGTTGGCTATAGTATGCAATACTCTTTTTTTAATTTTAGTGATTTATCTGTTTGATTCTGTTTTCTTTGTATTCTTGGAATAGTTTCTTTCCACACTGCTAATATTCTTTCTTTTCCTTTCATACTTTCTTAAAATATTGTAATCTAAAAAATATGCAGCACCTAAACCTCTTCCATTTTCTTTTTAGCTTTTTACTTTTATTTTTACCAGATTTGTTTATGACAGTACAGTTTGGTGCTAAATCTGTCTCATACATATCCAAACACAGTATATAATTTAGCATTATTTCATGTTGATTTTAGAATACATGTTTTGTTTCCTCCTAAATGATATATAGAATTGCAGTTCTGTGCCATAAAACAAGAAAATAACACTGTACCAATTTTAAGATGTTTGGAAACAAACTGAAAAGGGCATATTAAGAATGAAAAGCACATGCTTACAAAGAAAGAATTTATAGAAAGTATTAGCAAAACAGACTAGAACCATAATTAATTATGAAACAATTTTTTGTTAACATGTTTTCGATTGATGAAAACGACTCATAGTGGCAAATGAATATTTCATGGATAAACATTATATTTTTTTAATTAGAGGAAGAGAGTAATGGCTGTGACATATATTTACTCTATGCCAGACACTGTGTTTTACATGTACTAAATGTTTAATCTTCTCCAAAACCCTTTCAATTTTAGGTTTTGTTACTGTTACTGTCCCCATTTTAAAGTCCAGAAAACAAGCATATTGATCTCATTAATTTTACCCAGGTTGAAGAACTCAACAGTAGGAGAAATAGAACTTGGGTTTGGCCATTTGTTTTGAATTCATATTTTACCACTATGTTAAGGAGAAAGGGGTAAGCAGTTCTCATTTCCTTGCTGTAAGTTGACTTACCTTCATTGACTTGTGTCTTGTGTGTGGTGAGATAGAAACATCCTGAGTGATCAGCATTTCCAGTTTGAGCCTTTTCATTTTCTTGCTTCTGGAAGTATTGCTCTTGTGTGCTCAGTCAGGCTCTTATATTTTGTATTTCAGTGGCAAGTATCTGATGTTCACAAGTGGTCCACAATAACCATTTAGTCACCGGTAAATTCCAAACAGGAAATACCAATTCTTGGTTCCAATATGTTGAAATATAAATATTCAGCTTGTTTTCTGTTTCAGAGAATTGAAAACTATTAGCCACTGTGTGCCAAAAATAGGTACTACAGAGGCTTGATAAAAATCCCATAGATGTTTAGTAACTATTATAGACATAGTTCTGAGCCCTCTTTCTTCCTCAATAATCTGCAAAGAGCTGACTTTTCCCTTTCAGACTGAATGGCCATATATTATATGATTCATTTCGTACTGTTGGTTTATTTTTACTCTTGCTCTCATAATTGCATTTGGACTTCTATCATTTATTCAAATGTTCAATAACTATATATTGAGCACCTACTTTGTGCCAGTCACAGTTGTAATAGCTGGCAAATATAAACTAGAGATAATGTAGTTAATGCTGGATATAGGAAAATGTATCTCCTGCATCTCCTTTGTTACCCACTTCTCCAGTGGAAACTAGCTCAAGATATAAATTTTAGGTAATCCTTTAAGTTCAGCAGCAAATAGTGGCTTTTTCTTGGATGTTATAATTCTTGGAATGCCTATGGCAAGAGGTCTCCTTAAAAGATAAATATAATATTAGAAACCTCCTGCTTGACCATTTTTCATTTGGGTTGCCATGATGCTGAGAGAGTAACAAAATTTAAAAAGAAGTGAAGGAAAGAATTTTTGCTATTTGGCTTTTAAAAAAAATTGAGGACAAGATGGCATAAACCCATTTTTCCTGCTCTTCCGCACTAAGTATAACTGTAAACCCTAGTAATAACACAAGAGGCAACCAAAGGGAACTCTGAAAGGTGGTAGGAAAGACAGGACTGGAGGAATAACACAGTGGCACGACAGCTAACACCAGTACCCCACTGAACAGAAATATGCTATCCAGACCTGGCATTTCTTGAGCCCCAAACTCATTCTAGAATTTATCCAAGGAAAGTAAAAATGATGAAAATATGCTCAATAAAAAATCGCCAGTAGACTGAAAGCTATACTTGGAGTTCATTTGCTTTACAAAGTATTTTAAGATGTGCACATTGTATATTTTATAGCTCAGAATGAATTCTGTATAGTTTGTTGAACAACTTAATGAGTACTGATAGTATGGAAATTTACTGGTGACTCTGGTTTATGAGAGACTCTAAGGAACAAAAATAAAAGCTACATGGAATGTCATCTTCAATTTGAGTATAATCTTTAGAAAAGCTACAATTTCTCTCATATTTAGATTTTCAGACTAGTCTATTTTGATATAAGCTTCTATTTATTTATTTTCAATAATATTCCATATTTTACTGAAAATTTTCTAACTTTAAATTTCATTATACTTGATTAAGCTAAATCTTAATTTATTATTTCTACACTGTGCTAATCACAATATATTAAATTTGTACTTTACATATTTCTAATGTATGAATTCTAATGAGACTTGTGAAATTTATATCAATTTTGTCTATAATGTTTAATTTTTATAAGAGATAACAGGGTTGCCTTAAAGATTCTGAAAACTTTTTTTGCATTCTTAACGTTTTTGACATGGCTTACCTTCCCTAATGTTTTAATGTATATTTTCTAGGAATAAATTTGTTATTAAAATTTTTGAATCCCATTATTTGATTAAAAAACTAGAACCATGAATTCAAAGTTCAGTTAAAATGGTTACAGGTAGCAGAAAGGTGATTCTCAGAAGCAACTTGAGGAGCTTGGGCTTTTCTCGCAATTTTTGTGATTCCTTTTGGTACTCGAATGCCTTTATCTGAAATTCATTTTTAAAGGAATCAAATTATGATAGAAAAAGATGAAATGCCAAGGGGATTTTATTTATGTCATTATTATCAAAATACAAGTAGAATGTGGACACATTCATATTGAGTTGGATTTTTTGCTCCCCACTGACCCCATGCACAGTGATGTAACATGAGCTGGGACAGTGGTGGAGAGCACGGGCCTTTCTCCTCCTCTGCCTGGCACCACAGTTCTTTGAGTTCCCTCTTTTAATTGGGTTAATGATAGGTTAAAAGGAAAATTGATCTCTGAGGTAATACAACCTGTAACGACTGATTTGGGGATATTTTTGTAGGCCTGAAGAGCTGAGAAAGCTGTTGATTTTGTCCTGTCTTGGAAAATGTTGGCTTGTGTATATGGAAGAATCTCACGCTAAGCTGGGTTTGTCCCTAAATCAAATTCTATCCTGAAAGAACTTGAGAGGATTGCTGAGAGGAATGAAACAGGCCATTGACTTTCTGCTTTCCTATTCCCATGGCTAGCCTCTCTCTGCTGTAAGCAGGATTTTTCCATCTTCTTCGTAGAAGGGCATCCCTCAATAAACAGAGCATGCTGAGCATAATTTACCCTTTTCTTGATGACTCAGGCTCATCATAATGAGCATTGGTTAGCACACTCAACTGTATTAGAAAGATGCCCCTAAGAGCTATTAAGATATGCAGTACTGTTTGTCCTGACTAAACTAACTGCTCCCAGATGACCTAAATGTTCCAGACTGCAGTAGCTCCTCAGTACGATGTACACTAAACAGAAAATATGTTTCCGTGGACTGCAGAGAGGTGTCTGTGCTGTGGGGCTAGATCCGACATGATGCTGTTATGCTGGCCTCTGTTCTTGGAAGTAAAGGTCCTCCCCAGATTTTACCAATCGCATGAAACGCTGCTGTTACCGTTCCAAATTTATCAGTGAAGGCATAACTGACCATTACCATGAGTACTAGGATAATTGGGTTTGAAGGCCCAGTTTAATAATATATGCAGGGGGCAGCGTCACCGAGAGGAAAGACCTGGAGCTCACAGATGAAAGAGCATTCTAGAATGAACCTCTACCCCCAAAACATAATCCTGGTGAGAAATTCACTCCATTGTGACACATTCTCTGAAAAAAAAAAACAGTTGTCAAAAATCCTCCTTAAAAATGCAAACATCTAGTGAAAAGTTAAGAGCCTGCCATTGCTTATTATGAAGTAGATTAATGGGATTATTTTCACACTGATGCTTTCTTTAGTCCATCTGTGCAAAGGGGCTAGGATTTTTCATAGATGGCAAAGATCAAGGAAAGCGAGAGGTCATTTTGAAAGTTCAAATATTTGGGGAAAAGGGTAGTTTCAGTAGACGTATCTCAGTGGAAGACTTTTGACTTCCATTAGAAGGTACCATGAGGACACTGGCACTTGCAAAGCAAGAGGAGTAGAAACAGGAAGGAGAAAGCAAGAAAAAAAAGGCAAGCAAGATCTCAGTGCATAATTTTTTTTCATTTACAAAATAAAAATATATTTCCGTGTATATAATTTTTATATAAAGTATATATGCACATGACAGTTGAATAAAATGGATCCCATGTGAATGCATTAAGAGAATACTTTAAAGGAACTCCACGTTTCATTTTTTATTTTATTTTTTTAACATTTTTTATTGATTTATAATCATTTTACAGTGTTGTGTCAAATTCCAGTGTTCACAATTTTTCAGTTATTCATGGATATATACACACTCATTGTCACATTTTTTTTCTCTGTGAGTTATCATAACATTTTGTGTATATTTCCCTGTGCTATACAGTGTAGTCTATTCTACAATTTTGAAATCCCAGTCTATCCCTTCCCACCCTCCACCCCCCTGGTAACCACAAGTCTGTATTCTCTGTCTGTGAGTCTATTTCTGTCCTTTATTTATGCTTTGTTTTTGTTTGTTTGTTTGTTTTTGTTTTTGTTTTTTAGATTCCACATATGAGCGATCTCATATGGTATTTTTCTTTCTCTTTCTGGCTTACTTCACTTAGAATGACATTCTCCAGGAGCATCCATGTTGCTGCAAATGGCATTATGTTGTCAGTTTTTATGGCTGAGTAGTATTCCATTGTATAAATATACCACCTCTTCTTTATCCAGTCACCTGTTGATGGACATTTAGGCTGTTTCCATGTTTTGGCTATTGTAAATAGTGCTGCTATGAACATTGGGGTGCAGGTGTCATCCTGAAGTAGATTTCCTTCTGGATACAAGCCCAGGAGTGGGTTTCCTGGGTCATATGGTAAGTCTATTCCTAGTCTTTTGAGGAATCTCCATACTGTTTTCCATAGTGGCTGCACCAAACTGCATTCCCACCAGCAGTGTAGGAGGGTTCCCTTTTCTCCACAGCCTCTCCAGCATTTGTCATTTGTGGATTTTTGAATGACGGCCGTTCTGACTGGTGTGAGGTGATACCTCATTGTAGTTTTGATTTTCATTTCTCTGATAATTAGTGATATTGAGCATTTTTTCATGTGCTTTTTGATCATTTGTATGTCTTCCTTGGAGAATTGCTTGTTTAGGTCTTCTGCCCATTTTTGGATTGGGTTGTTTATTTTTTTCTTATTGAGTCATATGAGCTGCTTATATATTCTGGAGATCAAGCCTTTGTCGGTTTCACTTGCAAAAATTTTCTCCCATTCCGTAGGTTTTCTTCTTGTTTTACTTCTGGTTTCCTTTGCTGTGCAGAAGCTTGTAAGTTTCATTAGGTCCCATTTGTTTATTCTTGCTTTTATTTCTTCTAGGAGAAAATTTTTGAAATGTATGTCAGATAATGTTTTGCCTATGTTATCCTCTAGGAGGTTTATTGTATCTTGTCTTATGTATAAGTCTTTAATCCATTTTGAGTTGATTTTTGTATATGGTGTAAGGGAGTGTTCTAGCTTCATTGTTTTACATGCTGCTGTCCAGTTTTCCCAACACCATTTGCTGAAGAGACTGTCTTTATTCCAATGTATATTCTAGCCTCCTTTGTCAAAGATGAGTTGACCAAAAGTTTGTGGGTTCATTTCTGGGCTCTCTATTCTGTTCCATTGGTCTATATGTCTGTTTTGGTACCAATACCATGCTGTCTTGATGACTGTAGCTGTATAGTATTGTCTGAAGTCTGGGAGAGTTATTCCTCCAGCCTCTTTCTTTCTCTTCAGTAATGCTTTGGCAATTCTAGGTCTTTGATGGTTCCATATGAATTTTATTATGATTTTTTCTAGTTCTGTGAAATATGTCCTGGGTAATTGGATAGGGATTGCATTAAATCCGTAGATTGCCTTGGGCAGTGTGACCATTTTAACAATATTGATTCTTCCAATCCAAGAGCATGGAATATCTTTCCATTTTTTAAAGTCTTCTTTAATTACCTTCATCAATGGTTTATAGTTTTCTGTGTATAATTCTTTCACCTCCTTGGTTAGATTTATTCCCAGATATTTTATTACTTTGGGTGCTATTTTAAAGGGGATTGTTTCTTGTTGATTTATCATTAGTGTAAAGAAATGCACTGATTTTTGAACGTTAATTTTGTAACCTGCTACCTTGCTGAATTCTTCAATCAGCTCCAGTAGCTTTTGTGTGGACCTTTTAAGGTTTTCTATATATAGTAACATGTCATCAGCATATAATGACACTTTTACCTCTTCTTTTCCAATTTGGATCCCTTTTATTTCTTTCTCTCGCCTGACTGCTGTGGCTAGGACTTCCAGGACTATGTTGAATAGGAGTGGTGATAGTGGGCATCCTTGTCTTGTCCCAGATTTTAGTGGGAAGCTTTTGAGTTTTTCACCGTTGAGTACTATGCTGGCTGTAGGTTTGTCATATATAGCTTTTATTATGTTGAGATATGTTCCCTCTATACCCACTTTGGCGAGAGTTTTTATCATAAATGGGTGTTGAATTTTATCAAATGCTTTTTCTGCATCGATTGAGATGATCATGTGGTTTTTGTCCTTTCTCTTGTTGATGTGATGTATTACACTGATTGATTTGCGTATGTTGAACCAGCCTTGTGTCCCTGGGATGAACCCCACTTGGTCATGATGTATAATCTTTTTTATGTGTTGTTGGATTCTATTTGCTAAAATTTTGGTGAGGATTTTGGCGTCTATGTTCGTCAGTGATATTGGCCTATAATTCTCTTTTTTTGTAGTGTCTTTGCCTGGTTTTGGTATCAGGGTAATAGTGGCTTCATAGAATGAGTTTGGGAGTATTCCCTCCTTTTCAATCATCTGGAAGAGTTTGAGAAGGACTGGTACAAGTTCTTCTTTGTATGTTTGGTAGAATTCCCCGGTGAAGCCGTCCGGTCCTGGACTTTTATTTGTAGGGAGGTTTTTAATTGCTATTTCTATTTCCTTTCTAGTGATCGGATTGTTCAAGTGTTCAGATTCTTCTTGATTCAGTTTTGGTGGACAGTATGTTTCCAGAAACTTGTCCATCTCCTCTAGGTTATCCATTTGGTTCCATATAGTTTTTCATAATATTCTTGTATGATATTCTGTATTTCTATTTTGTTTGTTGTAATTTCTCCATTTTCCTTTCTTATTTTGCTAATTTGTGCTCTCTCTTTTTTCTTCTTTGTGAGTTTGGCCAGAGGTTTGTCGATTTTATTTACTTTTTCAAAAAACCAGCTTTTGGTTTGGTTGATTTTTTCTATGGTCTTGTTAATCTCTATTGTATTTAATTCCTCTCTGATCTTTATTATTTCCTTCCTTCTGCTGCTTTTTGGGGCTTTTTGTTCTTCTTTTTCTAATTCATTCAGGTGGTGGGTTAAATTGTTTATTTGAGATTGTTCTTTTTTGAGGAAGGCCTGTATCACTATAAACTTCCCTCTTAGCACTGCCTTTGCTGTGTCCCATAGGTTTTGAGTGGTTGTGCTTTCATTATCATTTGTCTCAAGGTATTTTTTAATTTCAGCTTTGATTTCCTCATTGATCCATTGTTTTTTCAATAACATATTGTTTAATCTCCATGCTTTCCTTTTTTTCTCCTTTGTTTCTCTGTTGTTGATTTCCAGTTTCATGGCATTGTGGTCAGTAAAGATGCTTGAGATAATTTCTATCTTCTTAAAATTGTTGAGGTTTCTTTTGTGCCCAAGTACATGATCGATCCTGGAAAATGTTCCATGTGCACTTGAAAAGAATGTATATCCTATTTTTTGGGGGTGTAATGTTCTGAAAATATCCACCAAATCTAGTTTTTCTATTGTAGTATTTAATTTCTCTGTTGCCTTGTTTATTTTCTGTCTGGAAGATCTGTCTAGTGATGTTAATGCAGTGTTAAAATCTCCAACTATGATTGTATTCCCATCAATATCCCCCATTATCTCTGTTAGTAATTCTTGTATGTACTTAGGTGCTCCTATATTGGGTGCATATATATTAACGAGTGTAATATCCTCATCTTGTATCACTCCTTTAATCATTATAAAATTTCCTTCTTTATCTTTCTTTATGGCCTTTGTTTTAAAGTCTATTTTGTCTGAAATCAGTACTGCAACACCTGCTTTTTTGGCTTTTCCATTTGCATGGAATATCCTTTTCCATCCTTTCACTCTCAATCTATATGTGTCCTTCTCCCTAAAGTGGGTCTCTTGTATGCAGCATATTGAAGGTTCTTGCTTTATTATCCAGTCTGCCACTCTGTGTCTTTTGACTCGAGCATTTAGTCCATTAACATTTACAGTAATTAATGATAGATGTGTGTTTATTGCCATTTTGAACTTATCTTTGCAGTTGAATTGGTATATCCTCTTTGTTCCTTTCTTCTTCCTTTTGTGGTTTGGTAATTTTCCTTTGTATTATCATGGATTTTATTTAATTTTTGTGACTCCTTTGTAAATTTTTGGCTTGTGGTTACCCTTTTTTGTAAATCTATCAACCCATTACTATAACTGTTTTTATTAAACTGATAGTAACATAATCTCAAACCCATCCTACTGTTAAAAAAATTTAAAAAAGAAAGAAAAAAATATTCTATATTTCCCTGCCTCCCTCTCCCACTCTCAGTAATTTGTATGTCTTCTTTTATAATTTCATGTTTACTTTATTTGTAATTCATGAGTTATCACCTTTCTAGTTGTGTGTTTCTCATTTCTGTAGCATCCTGCTGCTTTTCTATTTAGAATAGCCCTTTCAGTATTTCTTTTAGCATGGGTTTAGTGTTGCTAAACTCCTGCAGCTTTTTTTTTGTCTGTGAAACTCTTTATTTCTCCTTCTATCCTCAAGGATAGCCTTGCTGGATAAAGGATCCTAGGCTGCATCATTTTTTCATTCAGGGCTTTGAATATATCTTGCCACTCCCTTCTGGCCTGTAGTGTTTGTGTAGAGAAATCAGCTGAGAGCCTTATGGGGGTTCCCTTGTAACTTATTCTTTGCTTTTCTCTTGCTGCCTTTAGAATCCTTTCTTTATCCTTGACTCTGGCCATCTTGATTATGATATGTCTTGGTGTGGGTCTATTTGGGTTCTTCCTGTTTGGGACCCTCTGAGCTTCCTGTACTTGGATATCTGATTCCTTCTTTAAGTTTGGGAAGTTTTCAGTCATGATTTCTTCAAAAACCTTTTCGATCCCCTTTGATCTTTCTTCTCCTTCTGGAACCCCTATTATGCGAAGATTGGGACGCTTTATGTTATCCCATAGGTCCCTTATGCTATTTTCATTGTTTTTTATTTGCTTATCTTGTAGTTCTTCTGAATGGGTGCTTTCTATTGCCCTGTCTTCTAGGTCACTAATTCGTTCCTCTGCATTATCTAGTCGGCTTTGCACAGCTATTAGATCATTCCTCATCTCTGTCAATGAGTTTAACCATTCTACTTGGCTCTTCTTTATAGCTTCAAGTTCATTTTTGACATATTTTATATCTCTAAACACTATCTCTTTTAATTCCTTCAGCAATTCGATCACTCCTTTTTTGAAATCTTGATCTAGTAGGCTATCGATGTCTATTTCGTTGATCTTTCTTTCAGGGGATTTCTCTTGTTCTTTTAATTGGGAAAGGTTTTTCTGCTCTTCATCTTGCTCATACCTCTTTGGCACTGTGGTTTATGGAGTATCAGTTATTTATTTTGGTCCTTAAGGATTTTACCTATCTGATGCCTATTTAGGAATAGAACTTAGGAAAGAAAGAAAAAAAAATAAGAGAGAGAGAGAAAGAATTTTAAAAGAAGGGAGAAAGAGGGTTTGAAAACAGTGTATAATGAATAATAGAAGAGTGAGTTGAAGCAGAGTATTAATCGGGTTGAGACGTCCTTTTAAAACCTTTACAAAAAAAGGGGGGGGAGATGAATAGATGTATTTGAAACCTGTGTCTAATCAATAGCAGGACAT
This sequence comes from Camelus ferus, assembly GCF_009834535.1. Classification (NCBI taxonomy): domain Eukaryota; kingdom Metazoa; phylum Chordata; class Mammalia; order Artiodactyla; family Camelidae; genus Camelus; species Camelus ferus. Next base: position 54,970,331 of record NC_045700.1, read on the forward strand.
CAAAACCCAAGAGAAATAAAAATGAATTAAGAAGTAAAAATTAAGAGAGTAATAGAAAATAGAACAGGTAAAAACAGATTAAAAAAAAAAAGGGGGGTGGGGGGTTTGTCGGTGTTCTCCTGGAGTCTGTGTGTTTTTAATGTGAAGTGTTTCTGTCTGCGTCCTGTTTTGGAAGCTCAGCTTGCTGTTTTCAGAGGCCCTCCGTTGGCGCCCTCTTCTGTGCTGCTCCCAGCACCTGTCGGCAAGCGGATCCTAACACTCCTCCTAACACTGGGTCAGGTGCAGCTCTCTGCTGTGGGCGGGCGGGTCGCTGCCACTCCGGATGCCACACTCAGATGTTGCAGACTGGCCAGGTAGGAGGGCGGGTCATGCCCCTTCCCAGCACCTCGGTCAGGGGCTGTGTTCCTGCCCGAATGGCGTTGGCGGGGGGGCGCTCTCCCTCTACCTGCGCAGCTGGTAGCTCCGCTCTCTGTGCTGCTGCGGGCTCCGCCCTGGTCGGCGCTCCGCGGGTGGGCTCGGGGAAGACTGAGGGACCCTGCTCTGAGCCAAAACCCAGCTCCTTGTTTGTCTTTGTGGAGCAAGTTCTCTGAGGGACCAGGATGGAAGGATCCTATCTGCCCCGGGCTGCAGGCCAGTCTCAGTCTGGCCTTTGAGGCTGCTAAGCCCTTCCGTGCGGATGCAGGTTTCGCCCCGCCCCCGCCTGGGTGCTCAGCGCGGAGGATATGGCGGCTGTGCCTGAGCCCCGCCTCTCTTCCCCCGAAAACTTTCCGCGGGTTTTCAGAGATGGGGGTGTGCACCCTTCCCCCGAGAGCACATCAACCTTGCTGTTTTATGGAGGGCCCAGGTTGATCTGCCCTGTGCACCCACAGTCACAGCGTGCAGCCCCTTGCAGTCACCCGGGGCTGCCTCTGTGCAGCCGCCCCCGTCCTCCACCCGGCTTGTGCAGCCTGGCCCTGCCCGCCGCTGCTGGCCCGCGTCTCAGGCTGGGTGTCGGGGGGACGCTCTGTGCCCGTTTAACTTAGTTCTGTTAGTCAAGGGCTGCTCTGTACAGATCCGAGCCTCGGAGGCTCCCCCTCCGTCCCGCTGGCCTCTCAGTTGGAGAGGGGAGACCCAGCGAGCGAGCGCCAGTCCTCCTTTGCCGCTCCCTCCCCGCGGGACCCCTCCCGCGCTTCTTTGCCTTTTGTTCTTTCTTTTTTCTTTTTCTCCTACCAGATTTTTGGCGTCTTTATCTTTTGAAGAGGGCGATGTTCTGTCGGAGTTCCACAGGTGCTCTGGTTGGCTGAGTGGGTCTGTAGATGTGGGTCTTGGTGTATTTGTGGGAGAGGGTGACCTGCGAGCGTCCTTCTACTCCGCCATCTTCCACGTTTCATTTTTTATAATTCAGTATTCTAATTAAAGAAGTTTTCTTTGGAACGTCAGTACAGAAATTTTTTTCAAATGTGTTGTGCTTTATATAGTTTCTATTTTGCAAACATTATATACCTTATTAAACTGGTCACGATTGTCTAACTTTCAAAGTGGTTTTTATCATAAGCTTTTCTGATCATTTTTAATTTTTCTAATGCATCTGTGCCATTAGATAGAAATGGGTATCTTGGTATCATATTGAACTTTAAAACTGTTAAGAAAAGATAATTAAAACAATGGTTAATGTCCTGAAGGATAATAATAACAACAAATTATTAAGAACACAGTCCAACAAAATCTTACATGTGTGTAATAGTTTATCGTTTAGAAAGTCAATATACAAATTATGTCTTTGGATTTTCATAAAACCTTGTAATGTGGGAAAGGAAAACTTTATTTCCCATTTTATAGGAAAAGGTAAAAGTCCTGAAAATCGTGGTTTTGTTAAAGGTGACCCAAGTAGTGCATTATAAACGTAGAACTAGAATCTAATTTTTAGTTTTAGAAAACTGGGCTTTTTACTGGTGATGAATCAGAAGACTTGGCCTCTGGGTACTTCAGTCTGTGCCCGAGTATGTGGTACTGCTCGTAAACTCAGTAGGAGCAGCACATAACTTGTAAAGCTTGTGAAGAAAGCAATTTAAGTACAAAAATATGTAAGAAAAGGTGGGAGGATTATTCACCTGTTGTTAAAATAGACTGTTAGTATTCTAAGTTTACTGATTACTCTAAATATTTCAGGTAGCTTTACATTTGACACATCTACTAACAGAAATAAAATCATTGTTTTTATTTTTCATGGGAAAAAACAGTAATTAGTCTATGTTCATATGCTATTTTTGCTTCTTTTAAATCTATTTCTAGCTCAGTGCTTAGAAACAATGGTGTTAACTGTCATTATAATTCTAGTAAATAGATTAGTCTATTGGTATTCATTCCAGATGTCTACTCATTACTCACATTCCACACTTATATATTCTTCAAAGAATTATACAGTCAGACTTTCAGTGCTTTTGGTGTAATGAAAAACCCCCCAAACTTGAAAATTGATTTAAAACTAAACCTAAATATATGCTGCCTATAACAGACCACAGAGAAAGACCAAAGTAACTTAAAGCTAAAAGTAATAGAATGAATAATTATCTGGCAAACAGACATAAATAGAAACCAAAGAATGTAGACAGAGAACTCAAGCAAAAGTTAAAAAGGACAAGGTTTGTCATTTTTGTACCAAGTATTAATTGGGTTAGTCCTTTTACACTTTTGAGGAAGAGAGGTTTCATGAAATATACAAGCATTGTAGCATAGGGTTGGCAAACTATGGCCAATGGGCTGGCTGCTTGTTTTTGTAAATCAAGTTTCATTGGAACACAGTCACACCTGTTCATTTATATACTGTCTTGGCTGCTTTAGTTCTCTAGTGACACGGTAGAATAGTGTGACAGAAAACATCATCTGTAGTCCTAAAATATTTACTCTCTGGCTCTTTAAGGAAGAGAGCAGAAAGGACTAAGGGAATTTTTATTTTGAAGTTATTTCTCTGATAAGAAAATCTGGTCAGGGTATCATTAAATAGGTAAAGAATATAGTGGACATTTATCATTCGTGGCTGGCCAACATCTTGGCATGTCCTTTTTATTTTCTGTTTGTTCCTCACAAGGATAGACTCTAAAGTCTTATTTACAGCTGTTGAGTCCATTCTACCAGTCCATACAGACCATTATGAAACCTGAATGTGAAAGAACTTTCCTTTGCAACGAAGGGCACTAATTGATAAATAAAGCAATCATGCTTATGAATATACAAGGAAAATTCTAAAGCAAATATGATTCAGCATATTATGAATAATTGCAATTTGATCAAGAATTAGAGGAGTCAACTGTGCTGGCATGAAATGTCTCCCAAAATCCAAAGATATTTTAATATCAGTACAAACTAGGAAGAGAAGGACATGACTTCAATATGATAAAGAATATCCCTCAGGGGGATATAATCTACTTTATAGTGAAACTCTAGAGGCGTCTCTACCATAATCACTAACAATGTAAGAATTAACATTATCCTTATATTTTCATTAAACTGATATGAGAATAAAATAACAGTTAAATATATTGGAAAGGAAAAACTGAAGTATCAAAGCTGGTAATGATGTGTTTACAAGGAAAATCAACTGAGAAATCAATAGAACACTCTGGGAGAAAGTTTGGCAGTTTCTTATAAAATTCAGTATAAAACTACCATATAATCCAGCAATTGCACTCTTTATCCCAGAGAAAAGTTACCACTTATATCTTGGACCTCTGTAAGTCTCCAGGAAACAAATTTCTGTTGTTTAAATCAAAAAGGAAGAAAGGAAGAAAGAAAGAAAGACAGACAGACAGACAGACATCAATAGAACAGTTAAAAATTTTAATAAATTGGGAGGTCAAAAAGCAAAAAAATTTAAAAATTATATTTTCAATGTATCAGTAGATCAATGAGAATTCCGTTAGGAAAATAGAACCACTACAATTATGGGAAGACAACATTTAGGAATTAACGTTGACATATCTGGGAGGAGGTGAAGAAGAGAAATTATGGAAGAAGTGGATGTGGGTGGGTGAGGGTAGGAGATGGGAGGGACAGCAACTGATCACAACCTCCTTCAGCTCTAGCATGGAGGAGTAAGTGAGAGTGTAGGGAAAATCTGAGAAGTTGTGTGTGACTGGACACAAAGTGGACTGGCCAAGGGGGAGCCTTTAGAGAGGCCAAGAAACTGCTGCCTGCGTGGACTTTAGAATCATCTGTCTCTGGATGAGCTGCAGCTTCTCTGTGGGACCTGCGTACCCTGCGGGCTTGTGCTGGTGGTGAACATGGGTGGTTGGCCAGACAAGCAGTTGGAGAGAGGAGCAGGGAAAAAATTGCTGGTTCCGATGGCTTCACTGGTGATTGATAGCAAATATTTTTAAATGATATAAGAGCAATATCATAAAAAAGTCTTTCAGAAAATAGAGAAGTTCGCTTTATGAGTCATTATCCTGATATCCATACCAGGCATAGACACTACACTGGGAGGGGAACCCCTGTAATGCAACATCTATCATGAACATAGGCACAAAACTCCTTAACATATTGGCAGATTCAACCCAGCGCCATATAGAAAGGACAACACATTATGTCCAAGAAAGGTTTTTTCTGGGAGAGCAAAACTGGCTTAGCATTCACAAATCAAGCAATGTAATTCACCATATTAGCATAGAATGTTTATATGATCATCTTGATAAATTCAGAAAAATATTTCTCAAAATTCAACACCCTATTCATATTAAAACAAAAACAACCTCAGCCAAATTGGAATAGTAGAGAACTTTCTCAACCTGATGAAGAACAATTATAGAAAACGTTTATTTACTTCATCCTGTATGATGATGGATACCACATGCTCTACCACTTTTACTTAACGTTGTACTAAAGCCCTAGTTAGTGTAAAAAAGGTAAGAAGAAATAAGGGGTATACAAAAGAGAAAGGAAAAAGAAATGATTTTATTCATAGGTGGCCGAATTATATATATAGACAATTCTAAGTAATCTATAAAAATTACTAGAACTAATTAACAAGGTTTCAGGATATGAGATCATTATAAATAAAGCCAATTTCTCTATACTTATAAATGACAGTGAACATCAGATGAATACCATTTACATGAGCATCACAAATACTTAGAATTAACTTCATGAAATATTTGTATGACCTGTATACTAAAAATTAAAAGGCGTTGATGAGAGATTTAAAAAGATTTAAAAAGACCTAAGTAAATAGAGACAATATTTTCATAAGTTACAAGAGTCAGTGTTCAGCTGTCACAATCTCCCAACTGATGTATGGACTTAAAGCAGTCCCATTCAAGATCTCAGCAAAATTTTTGTAGAAATTTCCATGCTCGTCATAAAATATATGGTAATGTTAAGGGCCTTAAGTAGCCGAATAATTTTGGAAAAAAACTCAGTTTGGAGGACGTATGCTACCTGCTTGCAAAGTTATTATAAAGCTACAGTAATAATGTACTCCTAAAAGGACAGACGAATAGTTCAGGAAAACAAAACAATTAAAAATAATATACACATAGTTAATTGATTCTTGATAATGGTACTGAAGCAATTCAGTGAGGGACAGGACAGCCTTTTCAAAAAGCTATGCTGGAAAAACTGATCATATGAGGGGGAAATGACCTCTGTCTCATCTCATAAACAGTGTTTATTAAAGGTGGGTCATAGACATACATATGAAAGCTAAAGTTATCAACTTTCTAAAATTATAAGATTATATCCTCATAACCTTGGAGTTGTCAGAGGTTTCTTGGGATATACACATAGACAAAATATTGAACACAAAAGGAAAAAGTTAATAAAAATTAGATTTGATAATTAAAATTTTCTTCTCATCAAAAGACACACTTCAGAAAATAAGCCCACCATAAACTGGAATCATTGAATAGGACAGCGTGCCCTCAGGCTCTCATACATTGCTGATGGGGATGTGTAATTGTAGAATTTTTTTTTTCAAAACTATTTTTTCAATTGTTTTTAAGAGTAACTTCTAAAAGTTGCTTTTAAATATACATTTATTTTTCTGTCACCCAGAGTATGATCAGAAGACAAGAAACTACACAGTAATTTGAAGAGAAAAAGCTTAAGAAAGAATTGCTGGGCTTGGGGTGATGGGGTTTGGCTAGTGGAAGTAAAGATTTTAATGAGTATAGGGATAGTAGACCCCAGGAACAGCTATTACCTCTAAGGCTGAGGTAACACTGAAGAACCCCCGTCCGCTCTCACCTCCTGTCCCCTCTCACCTCCGGGGCTGAGATCCCAGCTTCCCTGGAGAGCACAGCCATGGCTCACAGGGTGGTTGAGAGGTTTGCTAAGGGTACTGTGTCAGGGAAACCACTGGAAATATGCCCTTTGGGAGCCTTCCCCAGAGGGGTTCTGCATTTTGGAAGTTTGCTGGAAAGGCTTTCAAGGGAATGCTAAGGGAAGCTGTCCACAGGAGGGTGCTCCGTCCTTGGCACTGAGTGCTGCGGGAGCCATGTGCTCTACAGGTGCGAGAAACCTTCTCTTCAGTGTCATCTTGGACTGACAAACTTAACTGGGTGCCAGCTGGCAAAGGACCAAATATTTACAAGGTCCCACTATGCTGTTGCAGAATTAGAAATGAAGGGCAGATTTGGAGCTGAGTGGCAATAAATTGACAACAGCCACAACAGCCATTTTACTGCTAGATATTTATCTATGAGACATAAAAAGATGACTTTACAAAGATGACTTATGGAAGGATGTTTGTATCAACTTTATTCTGAGTGCCCCCAAATTGGAAATGTCATACAGTGGGAAACTACTCAGAAACAAAAGGGAATAAAATTCGGATACTCAACATGGATAAATCTTAAAAAATATTACATTGAATTGAAGTGACCAGATATAAAGCACACAGACTATATGACAAAAATTTAAAATATAGAAGAGGCAAAACTTTGGTGCTCACTTGGTGAAATGGATTTCCCATTGATTGAGATGGGAAACACTGAAGAACAGAATTTGAGGGTAAAGTCAAGAAATACAAATAGAAATATGACATCTGGGTAGGAAAGCATTTTCTAAGCAAGAAGCCTATGGAATAAATTACAGAATAAAATGCTGATAGATGTCACTACATTTCTGAATTATTTCAGGAAAACACATTTCTTTGACTTTTATTGGATCAAAAATAGTACACATCTATTTTGAGAACTCTTTCTTGCTATGGTCTTTCTTTAGGAATTATGTGTGTGTGTGGGGTGGGCAGTGAGCACACACTTGTGCATATTTTTCTTGTACATCCAGAAATTGAGTTATTACAGTAAAGATCATGTTCCACTTATGACATAGTGAATTTAACAAATGTTTTATTTAATGAAAGCATTTCAGTATCTTTCCATAATAATTCTACTGCATAGTCACTTGATACTTGATGAACAGCACAAATTATTATTAAAATGAGAGCTTTTCTTCAGCTTTCCTTGCAGAAGAAGTGGTGAGAGACTCCTGTGAATTTACCCATCTGAAATATGCCAGCCCAGTCCAGAGCCTTAAACAGAGATCTTTTTTCTGAGCTGGTTTCTTGTTTAATGATCTGTAAATGAAACTGTTATTGCTTCTTGGCCTCTCATTTATGAGCACCATTATTTCTCACAGTGGGTTGTCTTTGTCAGACAATAAAGGTAGAAAAAGTTTTTAAGCTTGTCAGGGGATTTATTGATATAAATGAGAGAGATGTTCAGTCAAAATTAATGACAGTGGTTTTCCATGTAGGATAAGGAGAGCAAGTTTTTAAAATGATGGCTCTTCTTAAGATAGATGATACTGTCTTGGAACAGTATCTTCCTTCTATCCCTGTACTCTGGATTTCAGGTTTTCACATTCATTTACTGCAGTTATTTTACTATGTAAAACACAAGTAATAAGATTTTGGCTCCATAAACAAGCAAAGACCATCGATCTTGAAATTCAGCATTTAAAGAGTTTTGTAGGTACTATTCTGTGATCATCAAAACATAGTATTTGGGTTAAAAAAGTCTTTACTTCATTATCAAAATGAACCATGGTGGAAGGCATGGGCATGATAAAATGAGTGATTATCAGAAACCAATCAGGTTTGCATTGTTCATAGTAATTTTAGCAAACATGCAATTTGAAGGCTTATTGCTCCCTTGTCTCTCATCAGAAGAAAAGGAGGAAATTGAATCTGCAGAAAACATAAGTTTATTTGATACCTAAAATTTTAAAAAGCCCCTCTGGAGTAATTTGGGTGATAATAACCAAGTTTCTCTAATTGGAGAAAAATTACCACTTACATAGATAATTAGTCTGAGAAATATTGTTGATGTTTGAGTTGAAGCAGCAAATATTGACTGGAAGAACCAGGTATCTGCTAACGTAGAAATACTATAATCCCTAGCATTTGAAAGAAGTTTGTGACCTACATTCATGTTTCTTTTCACTGCTACTCATGTGATCAAATTCTGAGTTACTTATTTTTATCTATGTTCTTCATTTTCCTTGTTGATAGAAACCCTTTTTGATCCAGACTTTATAACTGGTGGCATTATAGATTCTAATGCTTTAATGGCTTTCAAAACAAGAAAGAGAGGAATAAAAGGAGAGTGAAATGCACTGTTGGTTGAAATGCCACTTTAGAAAATGGAGTTTGATTTATTTCAAGGGTAGATTTAGTGAGAGTAAGGGAAAGCAGGCTCAAGAGCTAGAACTATCTTAATGACTCCTTGGCAACTCCTGCTTTTTGAGGGCTCTCATGAAATGACTGCACGCTGGGAATTTTGACAGCTGATCTTGCCGTGGCACACTTTGCAGATCTGGGGGCCTAGACTTCACCTTTTCCCCTAGCTGCTGCGGTTGCTGTCTCTTGCTTATTAGCATCCACCCTCATGGTCCTTATCAGTATTGACAGATGTGCTTATGAGATAAATAGTGTTAAAAGTGCAGCTTAGATGATTCACACAAACAACTTGGAAGCTGTAACATACCTTTACTTTTGTGCTGAGTGATTACTGACTTATCTTTATCTGAAGCTTGGGAATTTAAATATCAGTGTGCATTTTGTTTTGAATTTTTGTTGAACTAATGTAATTAATCAATGAGATGTTAGAAGTGTTGGAAGATAGACTTTGTTTTTTTTTTTATTCTTTTTAAATTGAAGTGTAGTTGACTTACAATATGGTGGTAGTTTCATGGGTATAGCAAAGTGATTAAGTTACATGTACATATATTTTTTTTCTGATTCTTTTCCATTATAGGTTAATACAAGACATTGAATATAGTTCCCTGTGGTGCACACTAAATCTTTACTTTCTATGTAGCAGTTTGTATTTGTTAATCCTATGCTTCTTCCCCTGCTCTTTATCCTTTGGTAATTATAAATTTGTTTCCTATGTCTGTGAGTCTGTTTCTGTTTTGTAAATAAGTTCATTCATATATTTTTTACATACCACATATAGTATTTGTCTTTCTCTGTCTGGCTTACTTCACTAAGTACGATGATCTGTAAGTGCATCCATGTTACTGCAAATGGCAATTTTTCCATCATTTTTATGATGGAGTATATTCCACTGTATGTATGTATGTGTGTGTGTATATATATATATAGACACCACATGGAAGATAGATTTTTAAAACATAAACTATTTTAAAAGCTAGTTTGACATCTTATAAAAATTAATACCTAAGTTTGCAGTAGAAGAAAAAAAGAGAATTTTTTATTACAAGTAGAAAAACCAAGGAACCAAACCCCAAGTTTTATCTAGTGAACTGTGTACATGCAGTAGCCCTAAGCAATTGGCCATATATGGTTTATGTCTCCCATAATGTTGACAAATTGATTTTTATTAGCTGACCTATAGACCTCTAATACAAAATTGATAACTTCATTTTACTGTTGGCAAAAAAACAGTGATTACTTATAAGCACTAGAATTATAACACGCCTGTTATTGCTATCATAGAACACTGAAGACGTCAGTAGCAGTTGCTACATTTTTGTACTTTGTAGAAACATGAGTTCTAAGTTCTGTCTTGGGTAGTTTTCACAAAGTGAAATTATATAATGGATGCTTTGGTTTTTTAGACTCAAAAGCTGTACTGATTATGTTTCTGATAATTACTTATATTTATCTACTGTATGCCCAGTAGAATTTAATTGACTTCCGATGTGTGATAATAGTTATGTCTGAAAGTGTCTTCTAGATAGAACATTCTAGTCTAGAACACTTTGATTCCTTCACTCCGCCACTGACCCAGTGGTTGAGTACAGGCACGGGTGTCACTTGGATGTTGTTTCACAATTTTGTTTCTAAAAGTCCTTTTCAGAAGACAGCCCTTCTGAGGGTTTTAATACAAAGCGTACACAATGTATTCATTTAGCAACTCTACTTTGGTCATACATTGGCCACCTCTTTAGTACCTGGAGAATACGTGCTGTAAGTTTAAGATTCACTTGTCCAGTGCATACACAATATATGCCATAGCAAAGTCAAAAAAATCATGTAATATATAGAGCGTTCAATAACCAGAAAATTTCTGGTATATACTAGAAAAAGAGCTTTTGCAGTTTCTTCCTCCCCACTACTTCCAACCTGATATTGCAGGTGACAGAGACAATATACTGCTCAGAGAGGTAGTTAACGATTCCATTTCCAAAGACAGTATTACTCATCAGTTTTAAAAAGCTACTTACAAAGTGCTGTTATCTTACTGCATTTCCTTTTAAATACATCTTGTGCTTATAAACATCTGAAAGGATTAGATATGTTAAATAGGAATACTGTTAACATAAAACTACATACATAGCAGTAGTTGCAGTTGGCAATACCTTTTAAATATTCCCCTTCCTTCCTTCTCTCTACTACCAACACAGTAAACATCTGTAATGCTTAGAAGTAACTGAGAAATTCATTTCCAAGTCATTTATAGGAGGTAAGATTTCCTTTAAAGTTCAAAACAAAGTGTACAAAATGTGTTTATTTTTACTAAATCTACTTTGTCATACACTGGCAACTTTTTTTTTAACAACTAGTGACTACATTTTGCAAAATTAGGACCACTTGTCCATTATACACACTAGAAACACAGCAAAACAAGAGGCACAGAACATCCTTAGTGGTCTATCTGAAACTGTCTATAAACACACTAGTAAATTATCTTCTGTAAATCTTTGCCTCTCACTCCAAACCATCAAATAATATTGATAGTAGTATACCACTCAGATAAGTGGTTTAGCAATTCCATTTCCAAAAGACAATATTTTCTACAAAGTTTGGCAAAAATATTTATAGTGATATTTTACTACATATGTTTTTAATATAGATTAGCTGTTTCAAATAAAAACTTAGTTTGTTCATTATATATATGCTTAAATAAACTGCACAGATATAATAATAGTTATAATCTGAAAGTGTTCTTTAAATGTGAACATTCTGGCTCAGAACCCTTCCATTCTCTTACCCCTCTACCAATCCAATGGACTGTATGACTCAAATTTTCAGAAAACAGTCTTTCCAATGGATTTTAACACAAAATGTACTAGTTTTCCAACTCTCCTTTTGTCAAACACGAACTCCTTAACCATCTCGAAAGACCACATATTGTAAAATTAATACTCATCCATCCCTTCCATACACTACACACACAGCAGCATAGAACAAGATGCACAGACGTCAGGGACCTCCGTCTTCACTCCAGACACACGGGCTCAGAGCCCGTGTGCTTGGTCTTCCGCCCTCCTCCCTGGACACCAGGGCGCAGGTGGAACGCATACCACTCAGAGGTGGTTTGGCTGTTCGACTTACCATGAACAGTATTTCAAAGGATTTTAAAAAAGTGCTTACAAAATGTGCCATTTTACTACCTACTTTTGATGTATACTTTAGAACACCTAGGAAGACTAGCTATTTCAAAAACGACTTTTAATTAAAAAAAAAATTACTGTTAACTACATGTACGCTAGTGGAGAATAAGACGCTTCACAGAAAGGTGGTGATTATATAAACGTGCCTTCTAAATACAGGCAGCCTGGCATAGAGCCTTCCTTCCTCTTCACAGCAGAATCATCTCTGAAGAGTCCTTTCATTTATGTCTTTGTAATACTGGGATGTGTATTTTTATTCTCTGGTGTTTATAAGTATATAGATTTTTATGAACCTAGGAATTATACCAGCTTTTTGCTCCCTCACATATGAATTGAGTTCACTAGGCGTTCTTTCTCCTCACTCAGCATGCACCAGTTACAGATAAAAAATGCCTTCACTTTTCTAATCAGCCTCTTCACGGACTTCTCCTCTGACCCACTGATCAAATGTGGAGGTGTCACTTCTAGAGATGGTCTAACAATTCCATTTCCAAAAGTCAGTCCCAGAAGGTATTTATTTTCTATGATTAAATCCCCCCCCCCTTTTTTCCCTCCTTTTACCAAAGAGGACAAGCCAGGTGATTTTTAACTCAGCTTTATCATACAAGGTTGACTTTACATCTGTAAGGCCTGGATGTAGAAATAAGTTGAATTTCAGAAGGTTGGAGGGTAAAGTTGAGAGCAGCTCTTTCTATACTCTTTGCACAAGTCTTCTGTAAAGAGGAGTGACTCCTCCCACATGGTGATGTGCACTTTCTGTTGGCCAGATGTGGCCCATTATCCTTCCCTGGCTCTTCCAGTGCCTGGGTCTACCTGACCATTCCCCCATTTCTCCTTATCCTTTGGGGCTCCAGACACCCACTGGGCTGCAAGGCCTTTGTCTGTTGTTGTTAGGATGGTGTGACATCTCCTCCAGGTGGGACACAGTGGTCGCCCAGGTCCCCAGGTGTGTGCAGCTCCTGGCCTGAGGCAGCCATGCTCTCTTCCACGCCAACCCACTTTCTTAACCCAAGGTGCCCCAGGCTTTCAGGGCCTGCCTTACCATCCCGCCATCCTCGGGTCCCAGAAAGGGTCTCCATGGCTTCCTGGATGAGGCCGCTGGTGTCTGTGGAGAACTCTGGTCTGGTCTCCACTCACCCACTCAGGGTGGGAGGCATTGGTCGGGGCTATCCCTTACCTCACTCTCTGGCTGAATGTCTGTCTTTTATTGCTGAGGTTTCTTTTTCCTCCAGCTTTATTGAAGTATAAGTGACAAAAATTGTGTGTATATAAGATGTACAATGTGATGGTTTGGTATACATATATGTGGTGAAACGACTACAATCAAGTTAACTCACACATCCATCACCACACCTGCTTAGCTTTCTTTAGAAAGGTGGGGTTGTGGTGAGGACATTAAGGTCTAGTCTCTTAGCAAATTTCAAGTATACAATACCATATCTTTAATTTTTTTAGCTTTATAGAGGTATAATTGACAAAATTATAAAGTATTTAAAGGGTCCATTGTGATGATTTGAGATATATATATATGTGTGTGTATATATATATATATATATATATAGAGAGAGAGAGAGAGAGAGAGAGAGAGAGGGAGAGAGGGAGAGAGGGAGAGAGGGGGAGAGAGAGGGAGAGAGAGGGAGAGAGAGATGGTAGAAGGATTTTCCCTACCCTCCAAGTTAATCAACATACCCATCACCTCACATATTTACTTTTTATTTTTCTTTTTTCTTTTTTGGTGAGAACATTTATGTTCTACTTTCTTAGCAAATTTTGCTTATATAACACAGTGTCATCAACTACAGTCACCATGTTGTACGTCAGATCCTCAGACTATTTATCTTATAACTGAAAGTTTGTACCTTTTTAATCAACCTCTTCCTATTCGCCCTCCACCTGAAGCCCTGCCAATCACTTTTCTGTTCTGTTTCTATGAGTTTGGCATTTTTTAAAGATTCCACTTGTGTAAGTAACACAGTATTTGTTTTTCACTTAGCATAATACCCTCCAGGTTTATCCATGTTGTCACAAATAATAGGGTTTCCTTCTTTTTCGTGTCTGAATAGTATTCTGTTGTGTGTATCTGTCTGTGTGTATGTGTGCATATACACACGCACACACACATTTCCTTGATCCAGTCATGCACTGACTGGACTGTTTCCATACCTTGGCAATTGTCAGTAATGCTACAGTGAACATGGAAATGCGGGTGTCTCTTTGAAATAATGACTTCTTTCTTTTGAATACATACTCAGAAGTGAAATTGCTAGATTATAATGTAGTTCTGTTTGTAAATTTTTGAGGAACCTCTGTCCTGTTTTCCATAGTGGCTGTACCAATTTACATTCCCATCAACAGCATGCAAGGGTTCCCTTTTCTCCTCCTCACCAACACTTACTTATCTCTTGCCTTTTAGATAATAGCCGTCCTAATAGATGTGGTATCTCATGGTTTTGGTTTACATTTCCCTGATGGTTAGTGGTGTTGAGCACCTTTTTGTGTGCATTTGGCCATTAGTATGTCTTCTATAGAAGAAAAGTCTTTTCAGGTCCTTTGTTCATTTTAAAATCAGTTTATTTCTTTATTTTTGCTATTGAGTTGGATGAGTTCCATATATAGTTTGGATTTTAACCCCTTATGAGATACATGATTTGCAGATATTTTTCCCACTTCCATATGTTACCTTTTCATTTGGTTGACTATTTTCTTTGCTGTGCTATCTTCCTTTTTTAATAAACGTGTTAGGCATGCAGATATCCATTTAGTAGAGCTCTCCAAATAATAGATGCATTAAAATTGAGATTGATTTTTAAAAACCTAAGCCTTTTCATATTTTTCTACTTATTCACAATCCTATATTAATATTATAAGGCTGAAGAAATTGCTTAAAGCCCTGGGGAATTTTATAAGAACTATTCATTTAAAAATATTCATTAATAAAATGATGCATCAGGAAAATATGATGAAATATTTTCAAGCCTGAACATAATAACCTTTTGATACTTTGTCAAGTAAGACTTGGTGTCCCTAAAAATGTGTGATCCAATATTATATCCAGATGGTTTAATTTCTTTGTAGTTCCAGAAATTAAACTAAACCAAATTTGTATGACACATCAATGAAGCTGTATGATCAAAATCAGTGTACCTGGGAGGCTAGGTGTAAGAGAATATACCATACAGTGTTTGAAGTTTCACTGTGAAGATTTTTGGAATACGCATATACCAGTGACATTTGAAGAATCTATAAATTTGTCTTCAACAATGGGGCAGTGTCAGTGGTTCTGCCAGCCATCTGTTAGTTATTTCAAAGAGTTTAATCAACAGAAAGTGCAAAGATTAGTCAGTTCTTGAATAAAATCTGAATCACCACTCTAATAGCAAAGTCTTATTTAATGGCAGCTTAGAGTATTTATGTCATTACAGTGGAATACGATGTAGTATTAGTGGGGGTTGGGAGGTGGGCATAGAGAAAATTAGCAGTTCATTTGTCCTGAGGATAGTTTGAAAAGTGCTATATGATGGAGTAAATATTGGGTACACAGAAAAGCAACAGCCAAATCTCACAGAGGGTTCAAGGACTGCTTTCCAGAATGGGTGTCTCGTACCACAGCAAGATTTCAAGAAGGGTGGGAGATGGTTAGGCTAGAAAGGGGATAAATTCCTGGAGAAGAGGACAGTTTGAGAAAGGTTGGAGTGTGGGAAACAATTCCATGAACAGTAACGTCTCGAGAGGCTGGGAAGAAGGATGTGTATTGGGAGTTACCTGGAAAAAAAAAAGTGTGATTTTGTTGTTAACCAAGTATAAAATAAATTCAGTTTGAAATGATAGCGAAGTATTAATTAAATGAGAAAGTAAAGGATTTTTTTTTTTTTTTTTTTTTTTGCTGCGATCTAAGCTGTAAAGGAAGCATCCCCATTTTGAAGTGCTGTAAAATATAAAGCAGTTGCAGTCACAGGCTCTGGATGTCAAAAATTTTGGGGCAAGAGGTGGATGTCAGAACCTTCCTGGTAGCTCTGCACTCCAAGCTGCAGCTCAGAATGGGCCCTCTGGTGCCACACTGGAAATCCCAAGGCAACTATTTTCATGCTCTGAATAATCTCCTGGCTGTAGTTGGCCTTTATTGACACTGACACTATATATTTGGAGAAAGCACCCAAGGAAATCAGTGACCTCATTGATTTTTCTGGACATTACAAGGTAATAATTTGAGACTCTAGTTTGCTTTTAAAATCAGAAGAGGATACTAGCTAGAAGGGAAATGTTTTCTCATATGGTCTTAGAACACAGAGATAGCTATTGCTGACAATTCATGGTTTTTATATTATCTTTGTAAATAAAAATACTTCTATATAAATATTATCAGATCCATGTGCATAAATATGCTATGGCAGTGGTGGTGACTTAGCATTTGAAGTATCGTAATCAGGCATTCACACTGTAGAAGTAACAATGTCATAAACACTTCAAATATGTAACCAAAATCTATGCAAAGAGAAGATTAACATATTTTTCCTTTGGTGAAATAAGCAATGCTCAGGGTACTCAGTAGGTTGGACTTAATTCTAAAGGTGATAGTGAGATACCAAAATATTATTAAGCAAGGCAGTGGTATAGGTGTATTTGACTTGTATTAAAGGCATTCTTTTGTATAGTGTGAAGTATGTGACTAGACAGTGAGCCTGGGTCATGCTTAAGGAATTTAATCTTCAAAAGGTAATAATAAACTATTTCCAATTGGAAGCAAAGGCAGAAAGTTTTCAAACTTGAGGTACCACCCTGACTGAAGGAATGTCAAGGTAAACCAGAACCTGTATTAAAAAGTAAGGAGTAGTATCTTCTTATTTGGTTCTTGTATTTCTCAAACATCTGGACTAACACTGTTGTGAATAGACCTAAACCAATATGGCTATTCAACTCTTATCGTGTTCTCTTTTTAACACTGGGAAGCCCCAGGAGATTAGAAGAGCAGGGGCAGAGGGGGCTACATACACACTATCTAATTTACCATCCAAACAGGAAGATATTTCTGAGCTTGAAAGAGGATTTTTTTGGAGGGAGGGTAATTAATTGGGTTTATTTACTAAATTTAATGAAGGTACTGGGGATTGAACCCAGAATCTTGTGCATGCTAAGTATGCACTCTACCACTGAGCTATACCCTCCCCCACAAAAGAGGGTATTATTAATAATAATGCTGGGACAAAAATATAAGCCAGAATTGTCCCAGGCAAATATGTGACCACTGCATCCATAGGACCCTTCTACACTCTGCAACCCAGTGTTTCAGTAAATATAAAACTGAGACCAGATTCTGCCGAATACATAGTCAGACCACTTACTTTTGTACGATTAAGGAAGACTTCTGTCTGTCCTCAGGTCTGCATAAAAGATTTGCTCTTTTAAGTAAGGAAAAGATTCGAAAACTTGCTCTT
Source organism: Camelus ferus (assembly GCF_009834535.1). NCBI lineage: Eukaryota > Metazoa > Chordata > Mammalia > Artiodactyla > Camelidae > Camelus > Camelus ferus. Next base: position 54,987,601 of record NC_045700.1, read on the forward strand.
TTATAGAGAATCTAAGAGTGGAAATTATTATATCTTCTTGCGTAAGTAGAAGATAAACAAATTCCAAAGAATTTCTTTTCATTTTAAAGAAGAACTTCACAATTATCTATACTTGACATCTAGAATACAAAGATCTCAATTTAAACGTTCTGAAAAGAGAAATAATTAAGTCACCTATCTGATATTTTGAAGTTATTGGGTTTATTTCATAGGACATAGCAACAAATCTGAAATTTTCACAAATTTCTTCATAGAATTCTTTTTACACATTAGATTTTCAAGGATAATTTTATTAATAAAAACAGAAAAGGAAGTTGATGGCTCATCTTCACATAAATTTCCACAATGAACAGGTGAGTGAGATGAAAACTTTTATGACATTATCACGTCATCATTTTATGAGAACTAATTTTTGATACCAAAAAATACCTGATTTTCTGTGGCTATAGTGAAAAACAGTATACTACCCAATTTTTGGTTATGAAATATTTGATTTCATCAGCAATTGAGATGACATAAATGTTTTAGGGAAATAACTAGAATTTCATTAGTTAGAAATGAGATAAATATATGAAAAAGTGAGTCCCAGAAGCATAAAATGTTCAATATGAAGTGTGCTGAGAGAGAATTTTAGAAAATGAGATCTTATGTGATATTATGAATCTAATATCCTCTCTCCCCTCCATGGATAAATATTTTGATATCAGGACTAGTCAATATTCTAAGTCAGATGGATGACAATTTTCTGTGAAACGTGAAAAGTCAGGGCCAAGTGGAGTTCTAGAACTTGAGAATGAATTCCAGTGGGCTTTGGAGCTTGTGTGATAACAAATGTCTTAATAATGCAGGGGGAGTAGCCAACAATGTACCCTGGTTGGCTTTTTAAAATTATTTAAATTTAAATAATTTAAATGATGAAGGTTACCCCACTTTTCACATTCAAAGCTCAAGCGTCTCTTCAGTATCCCAATTGTATTCATCCCACAGATACCTCAATGCAGCATGTGACAAGCTGATCCATCATTTTTTCCCATAGACCTATTCTTTCATCGGTGTTGTTTCAGATGTTGGCACCACTCTTAATCTACGTTCAAGTATCTGGCTGTTCTCCTTTATAGTTGTTTCCCAAGGTAGTCCTCCTGTGACAACAAACTCCAAAGAGTGTTTATTATAAGTGACCTCAGAGATATTTCAGGTTTGATTTCAGACCACCACAGTAAAGCAAATATCACACAAATGAATATCTTGTGTGAGTCACTTGTGACTCACACAAATATTTTGGTTTCTCAGTGCATATAAAAGTTACGTTTATACTATCCTGTAATCTATTAAGTATACAATAGCATTATATCTGAAAATGTATGTAATTAAAAAATACTTCATTACTAAAAAGTGCTTGTCATCATCTCAGCCTTCAGTGAGTCATAATTTTTTGCAATAGTGATATCAAAGATCACTGATCACAGATCACCATAACAAATTTAATAATAATGAAAAAGCTTGAAATATTATGAGAATTCCCAAATTGGACAGAGACGTGAAGCAAGCAATTGCTGTTGGCAAAATGGTGCTGATAGATTTGCTAGATGCAGGTTTGCCACAAACTTTCGATTTGTTAAAAAACAATACCTGTGAAGCACAGGAAAGTGAAGTACATTAAAATGAGGTATGCCTGTAGTCACTCAAATGTGATAGAAGTGATTTTCCCATTTAATGTAAAGTTTTAAATGATGTTATCTATGGGCAGGACCATCTCTCCCAAGAGGTGATCTAGAAACCAGTCACCTTCAGTCTCAGGGTTTTATTATCTTCTGTTACCCATGGGGAAAAAAGAACGTGGAGGATCAGGCATGGTAGGAGTGTCCTGGAGTAGGACAGATGTCTCTGTTCATACTCTGTTGACTAGAATTAAGTAACATGGTTACACCAAAGTCCTGCAGTCCAGCCGAGTGCCTAGGAGGAAAAGAAAACAGGTTTGATGAAGAGCTGGCTGATAGTCTTTGCCATATTTCTCTATAATCACCACCCTACCCATTCAACCTTCCACTGACATCAATTTTATTTCTTGAGTATTTGTTAATTTTGTCTCTCTCTAGTCTTACCACTACTGCCTCTCATCAGCTCTCCCTTATACTGAAATCAAACATTTCAAACTAACTAGTCTGTTCAGATGGTCTTCTCCAGGAAGCTTTCTCTGAACATTCTGGCTCTGCTAAATGTACCTCTTTCTGCTTCCAAAGCACTCTGTGCATGCTTTTATGATGTAATGTACAGTATCATATTTAAAATATCTTTATGTTCCTCCTCCTTACTGTACTATGAAACCTTCAAGGAGATGGATTTTTTTTTTTTAATTTTAGTGTCTCCATTGTCTTGTGTAGTTTTTGCACAGGTGATACACAGTGCTTGTTTTAATGGAGAAGGAATAGGTTGCTCTACTGGCATTACTGCTCTTGGAAGGGATGAAAAAAGGACTTCATTAAAATAGGTGGTTTCTGGATTTTAACTCAAATTCTGAGTAAATTCTTCAGTTCTTATTTTTTGTCTTTTGCCTCTTTCCTAACTGGCATTATTCCTTACCCAAGTATTATTAGGCTTTCTCTGGCCTTTTCCCTTGCCTGCCAGCCCAAGGAAACTTTTCTAGTCTACAAAAGACTTTGTTCTTATTTATATTTTTGTTCATTGTCTGTGCTCAAGGCATTACCAGGCCCTTATTCCTGAGTGACATGATGTCTGTGATTTTCTGTAAAATACTTCACCATGAAGATTCTGTTCTGAGGTATGTGTTAGCTGCTTCAAGTTAGTCTCCAAGGGCGTTCAGTTGGACTCATCTAAATATACAACCCAGGAGTGATGAGCTAATCTTTAATCAGACCCAGAGGCCATCCTGTAAGAGCTTCAGCTATCTTCACCTCCCATCACCATCAGAGATGTCTTCATTTTCATAATGAATATTAGAAATGGATTTTCATTGGTGAAAGGAATGACTCATTAATTAGCAGAATGGATATTGGAAGTGAATTTTTATTGATGAAGTTAGTAAATTGCCTACAGGATTGTAGGGAGTGGGTGCTCTTCTTGCCTAAGAAGAGTAGAAAAAGTTACCTGTTGTGAAGTCTGTATCTTTTTAGAGTGGATCTCTAAGATTAATCCATAAATGGCCCTATAATCCTGCTCTTAGTGGGAAGGTTTCTTAATCTCCTACTTACAGTTGACTGCATTTGATACTAGAATATTGTCACATTTGCCTCAGATAAGCCTTCCATGAAAGGTAGTTTCAAAGCACGCGAAGGGACAGGAGGCTGAGACATCTTGAGGAGTTCAGTATGTGACTTCAGCATGTGTATGCTAGGTTGCCAGTAAACAGCACATGTGGTAAAATTTGGGCTTCGATTTGCTTCTGTTATGGGAGAGTAGCCAATTCTTAACTATTTCTACTAGAAGCCCCCCAGATTTAACAAGATGTGTATTCAAATTGAAGTAGATCCGTTCAAAACACTAGGCATTTGAAATTCTAAACCTAAGAATTAATCCTTTTGTTGTTGTTTCTTCTTTGTCAACCTTTACTTAAGTCAGTTAATGAGACTATCTACCATCTTGAATGGGGAAGATGTAGAGAATATAAGGAAATAACAAGACAACAAACTATTGCTTAAAAATTTTTAAAATATAACCCAAACGCAAATGTTTGCTAATTTAAACTTGATAAAGACAACCCCTTACACTACCTATCTGCCAAGTAAAACCATTTTAAATCTTTTTTTTTTTTTGTAAGAATAAATTAAATGTCACAATAACTTATTCCAATTCTCAGCCTCTCCAAGTTTTTTTCTTAATGCATGGATTTCTGAACCTCTCTAATAAGTAACTTTAAAATCAGGAATGAAATTTCTGTGGGAGTCTCGCATTTGTTTCCTCAGCATTCTGAGGAAGGTACAGTACACGAGCTCTCTCACAGCCGTGCTTCAGGTCCTGCCCTGCAAGCATGCTGCCACTCTGATTTTATACTTGGCCTCCTTTACACCCTCACACTGCCTGCCTGGCCCCTGTAGACATTTGAGCTAGCATGCTTGCTCAGGAAAGTTACCAGCCATTTCAAATATATTGCAGTAATTTTGGTTGTGAATTATTCATTTTTAATTTAAAATAAATGTGCACTAAACAAGGTAGGGCAAGAGCAAAGACTGGGAAGTTACTGACTTTAGGTACATGTGTATCTATTGCAGGGAATTTAAAAAAAATACTATTCTCAGAACTGAAGAAATTCTTCCCATACATTGAACTACCCAGCTGGGAATCTCATCCGCCCTCCCAGGCAACACAAATTTTTTTTTTCATCATTATAGTTTTAATCTTGTATGCAATATCCTGGTATGTAATATTAGCAGTTCTTTACTAATTTAGGAAAGGGTCATGGTTTGTGTTATTTCCTTAAACATTTAATATATAAACTGAGCAACCTACTGCTGCTGTTCACATCAATTTAGATTTTTCATGCTTATTTCTGGTACGTGTGCTGCTAATGCACAAGGGATGAAATAAGATTCAATTTCCTCATCTGTAAAATGAGGGTGATGGTATTTGGTGATCTCTAAGGTCCCTTCAAACTCTAAAATTTTATGGTTCTAATAATGTAAGTTTAAACTGCATTAGTAAGAGTGATAGCTTTTCTTAGTCTTGTCTGTGGCACAGTCTTCTTAAATTGCCTAATTGCTTAGAAACAATCCACTAAGCTTCTTTTCTTACCCAGATTAAAGTGTGTTACTCTAACTCTCCAGCCCTGAAATCCCAGTGCTTTGTAGGATATTAAAAATATTATTTATATGTGTAGCTGAGACCCCCCTGCCCTGTAAGCAAGCCCCTTGAAATATAATTCACCTTCAGTTCTTATAGGATATTGTCTTGTCCCTAGTAGATGTTTAATAAAACCTATTAATGAATGAATGAACACAAACTTTTGTATGTCATCTTACAATTTACAAAGTGCTCTCATTGCTCATTATCTAACAGCATAGAAGTATGAAATATTAAAGTTGAGGGACATTCGGGATGGCTCTAAACCACTGGTTCCCAAATGGGATGATTTTGCCTCCAGTGGACGTTTGGCAAAATCTGAAGACATTTTTGGTTGTCATTACTGAGGGGTGGATGTTACTGGTATCTGGTAGGTAGAGACTAAACCTCCTGGACAACTCATAGCATGGTTTCCTACAACAAAGAATTATCCACCCAATATGTCAGTAATGCTGAAATTGATAAACTCTGCCCTCATTTTATACGTGAGATAACAAATCCTGAGAAGTTAAGTTCTTCCAGATAATTCCGGAATTTCTGTGCTTTTGCCTAACAAGTTTATTCTCAATAAATTTTGCAAAGGAGATGGAGATATTTTTCCCATTTCATAAGTGAGAAAACTGGAGATTTGGAGAAGTGATAGTCAATGTCACAGAAGTTGCAGGATTGAGAGCTGGGATTACTGGATGTCAGCTATGTATTTAGAAATATAGTAAGTAGGTCCTAGGTGATTCATAATGTGCAGAGGAAGACATTTCACATTACTCTTTCTAAAGGTCCTGGTCATCACTTGCCAAGCTCAGTGGAATTCACTATCACTCATCATTAGTGATTTATAATCATCAGACTATAGAAGAGCTTCAGGATCTAGATAACCCTGGGGAAACTGGGCAGGCAGGTTTGCTTTTGGTACAGAGTGCCTGGTGTTGGCAAGTACTCACTGAATAATTCAGTGAGTGGTGGTCACTTTCTGTTGTCCTTCGGCTCCTGCCTACTGCTCTTAAATGGTTGTGCTTTACCTGTTAGGCATTGATTATCTAGGAAGGCTGTGGTGTGGCTTCTTCCCTGAGCTTCACAATCCAAATAAGCACAAGATTGTTCACAGGAATCTTTACTAAGTGCCCATGCATGACATTTACTGACCAGTTCTCTTGTATACCCATGTAGGCTTTCACGTCAGAGGTCTTGCCTCTCCCACAGGAATGTGTCTCAGCAGGGTCCTAGTAGACTGGAACCTGTAACCACTCTTCAATTCCCAGTCTCAGGGGAATATAATCCTCCATAAAACGCTTTATTCTCTCTTCATTTTAGCCATTCCTGCCTTAACCCTTTCGGATAAATGCTTTTGAAAACAAAAGATCTATTACCTCTCTTGTGGGGCAAGGGCAACCCAGATCTTAAAGACATAGCCCTGGATAACCTCTTGGGATAGAGACCAGGGAAAGGGAATTCCCTTTATTTTTCAGTGAACCCGAGCCCTCCATCACCCTAAAACAAGATGTGGCCATACCTTTGCCAGATTATTTTGTCACATTCATCTTTTAATAAATCATGAGAGAAATGAGTTTAAAGAAAAATCTTGCCAATTCAGGTTTTTGGTTTGTTTGTTTGTTTTGATCATATTTACTTACATGATCTACAAGCTTAAAGTTGTTTTTCTATGTGTATATAACCTGACTGTATTACACTTATATCAGAGTCAAAAAAAAAACATCCACATGGGTAGATGTGTACTCTCAGACTGCAAGAGAAAGCTATACTGGTTTTCAAAATATCTTAATGATAGAAAAGAAAATTGTACTGGAAGAGTGATAAAGTTTGTGAGAATATGTAAAGAAAAATTTTTGAATAGATAAAAAAGAAAAATAGATTATCTCACAAATACTTAGCTTTTCTATATGCATTGATTTATTAAGAAACTTAAGGAAAATACCATTACAAGCACCCTTCCTGAAAGTACATTAATGGCATTTTCTTGAATTCTAAAGGGTCCCCTAGAGTAAATATATAATTTGTATATTTATTTGAGGAAAACTGTTATCCTCAAATATTGAGAAAATGTTTTTCTTTGTAGCCAGATTTTTTTTGTGGCTTCCTGGTTTTAGTTTCAATATACAATTTTTATACAAGAAAATATGTTAAGAGTCCAAGAGTTTAGGTTATACTAATCAGTTGTGTAACCAGGAATTATTTAATTCCTCACAAATTTATTTTAAAAGAATAAATACCATTTCTCTAGATTTTTTTTTTTTTGGTAAATCTAAGATTAAAACATTTTCTCTATGCTTTTGTTCCTGTCTCTATAACTCAGGTGTTTTTTGTTTTGTTTTTTCTTTCACATTTTGCACAGAACATCTTTTTAAAGTGGGCAATGAAAAAAGAAGTAAGAAAACATAGAAAGCACATTAGAAGTGAATAATGTTCCATTCTGTGAACAATGTGATCCTTCTAATACTTTTCTAGGGCAAAACTGAAGTGTTTAATGGAGGCATAATTATATATTATTGCCACTAGGAACAAGTTGGCATATGTCTCTTAAAATTTCATGACGGATACAAGTGGAGAGATAGTCAACAATAAAATAACGCGTTTCATTTACGCACATGTTTTGAAATCTCTTGCCTGTGCTTTGGTTGATAAATACTTAGCATCAGGTACAAAATGGGCTTCAAGTAACTATAGAAGAAATAACAGACAAGTGAAGTTTTTTTCTCTGTTTCTCCCAGGACATAATCACTGAAGTATCACTCAGTACCTACCAAGATATCAGACATATTATCCCACAGGAAGTATCTTAGAATACTTTACTTCAAAGGCAGTAAAAAAAAATTTCTTTCATCAGTATTACTTTTAATAGTCTTTCTCCTTGTATTCATGTCATTTAAAAATTCAGTCTTTCACATGTGAATGAAGATTACTTACAATTATAGTTTATATGCATTATTTTTCAAAAAGCAACAGCTGCAGAGTTATATTTCCAGTTTTTGTAGGTGGTGTCCATGATCCCAGAAGTTGTTGTACAGTTATATGTACTCTTCAGTTTAATTATTTACAACCTGCATTTTGTGATATCTTTTTGGTAACAAATACTTGGCACTGCTTTTCCTAATTGAAAATTTCAATTTAGCATAACTTAAAAAATTGTTTAGAATTTTCATTTCAGTACAAGGCAATAAAGTCATTAAAATTGCTCGATCTTTTAACTGTCCCAATTTTAACTAGGCACTATCTCAACATCGATGCTACACAAAAGCTCAGTGCACACATCAGTGATTCAGTCAGGTTTTCAGTAAAAATTGTTGGTATATTACCTGACTTTTATCTCCCTGCTCACCCTGACTTTCCTATCTATATTTTAATTTTTTCAGGGGATCTCACCTTATCCACTCAGTCCAAGTCTCCACTATTCAAGGGAAACCCCATTCTCTCTGCCATAGCTCAGGAACCCAGGCCCACACCTATTTGAATGGGGGATTTTCTTTGCCTCAGGATGTTAGTTTAGGATTGGGCACAGGATTCTACATGAGTCAGTGGGCCTCAAGGGAACGTTTACCTGAGGCATCTGCCAGTAACAGTCCTTTACTCTTAAGGGAGAATTATCAAACAAGATGATTTCTCTTTATCCCTGGGTATTGTTGCATGCACGTATCAAGTCTCGATCTGTAAAGGCCGTCTTGTTACTGATCAGAGAACAGAGGCAGTAGGCAGCGGAGGACAAAGCTAAGAGGCCTCAAGAAATAAGGACACTTATTAAATTATCTCTGATTCCAACCCTATGCCTGGATTCTTTTCAATCACATGACCCAATAATTTTCCTTTATTTCTTAAGTTAGTCTGAGATGAGTTTACCATTCCAGTGACATCGAAAGTGACACATGGACCTTTTCAAGGTATTTCTCAGCATTTAGCTGAGTTAATTTTCTCATTGGTTAGTAAATGGATTTTCTGGGGACACACAACAGGGCTAATTATTGAGGATGGCAGCGCTGCATGTCACGCTGAGAAAGCTGTGCTTGGGAGCCCACGTTGCGGTGGATGCAGCAGTTCTAAAGATGGGGCCGGGCTGGCTTTCTGGGCATTTAGCCTGTAGAATGTAGGCCTCCATACTTGGTTTAAGGCTTTGCTGTCATCATCTTGAATTTTTAAATTTTTTTTTTGATGGAAGGGTCCTACATTTTCATTTTACACTGAGCCCTGCAAACTGTGTTGCCTGTTCTACACGGGTTGCTGCTAAACACTGTTATTCTAGGTGGAACACAGATACAAGTCTTAATAGGGTGAAACAGGAAGATCTCTGTGGTCAGTTGGGAAATGGCAGGAAATGCAAGGATTGAAGCTTGGCTGGTTTAACTGCTGATCTCAGTGATAAGATTCTTCATTCTCTGACCCTTCAGTGCCCATATTGGTCTCAGAGGCTGAAGTTGTCTGAAATTAAGATTTTTCTGTGAATGCTAGAGGAACCCAAGAAGAAAGAATCAAGTAGATCATTAAAGAATCACTTAGAATATGCAATTTTGCAGTTCAGGACAATCTACACTGCAGTGTGAGAGAAGAACCTAAAAACTGAATCTGTTTTTTAGCTAAGTTTTGCTTTGCCAAAGACTCAGTTTTTCTAATTAAATATGTGTGTGTATCTTTAATTTGTTTACCTTTAGTTTTAAATGGACAAGATCTAAAAGAGTACACTATGAAGATTTTCCCACTTAAAAAAAGAATAAGGGGTTGGGTAATAGCTCAGTGGTAGAGTACGTGCCTAGCATGCATGAGGTCCTGGGTTCAATCCCCAGCACCTCCATTAAATTTTTTTTTTTTAATTGGCTTTTGATGGTTATGAGTAGTGGGCCAAATAGCAACCCCAATGATATACTCATAACCTGATCCCTAGATCCTGTGAGTATTACTTTACACGGCAAAAGAGTGATTATTATCTTACTTGGCAAATGATGTGATTAAGTTAAGGATCTTGAGAGGAGGTGCTTATTCTGGATTATCCAGGTGGGCCGTAAATGCAGTCACATGCACCTTTATAAAAGGGAGACAGAGGCAGTTCTAACACGAGCACACAGAGGAGAAGGCAATGCGGAAATGGGGAGGGGGATGTTGCCACAAGCCGAGGAATGACGTCAGCTTATAGCTGCTGGGAGAGGCAAGAAGCAGATTGTCTCCTGAAGCTTCCAGAGTGCAGTACTGCTAACTCACACCTTGATTTCAATTCAGTGAAACCGGGTTTGGACTTCTGAACTTTTGGCATGCAGAACCGTCAGGATAAATTTACATGGTTTTAAGCCACCAAATTGGTAAGTTTACATCCACGACAGTAAACTAATACAGTATGCTATTACTAAGAATGAAATTCAGTGTCTTACATAAGAAAGGATATACTGTTGCTAAGGTATGGGATGGGCATAGCAGATGAATGAAAGTTAGCGTTAAAGGTCAGTCAGTACCTTACAGGAAGCCTGAGCCCTAGTAAGCGCACCGACTTTGAAGTCTAGGACTTCTCTTCAGCTTAGCTAGATTTAAAAAGTTCCCCGTTCTCAACTGAGGATCCAGTCCAAAACCAGAAGCTAGTCATGACTCATTGGCAATGGCAAAGAGCTTATTAGATGTAGTGAATGTTTTCAGGACAGCTATACAGGAAATTGATAGTTATTAATATTTAATGATTCATTTTATGCTTGGCAGGCAACCTTCCCGGGTACAGACAAGTTCACCCACAGAATAGTTTTATGCTCTTGGAAATGTTTTTATTGTTTTGTTTGTTGGTAATGGAATCATTTTTAACCAAAACATTTGAAGCTCTGACTTTGTATAGACATAGCTAGTCTGAAATATTTATCAGTACCCATTCCTATCACCTCAAATAAACAGACATAATTAACTTAATACTTACATTTTACTTTATTGCATCATGAATTTGAAATGATTAAGAGGTATTATAAAATCCAATATATTTTTTAACTAGACATAAAAAGAAGTAACTTATAATGGGGAAATGCAGGATTTATTTTCAACACTATGACAGTTTATATTACACAAATGCCCTAGCCATTTAAGTGATTTTTCACACTTTCTTTTACACCTTATTAAATTGTTCAGTCACTTAGTCTATTTGCTATGAAACTAAAGTTATTTCTATGTGTATTGCTGCAGTTCTATCAGTCTTTCATTTTTTTTCTAAATTATAAAAATGGGAATTGAAGATACTCCTAAGATATCAGTGGAAATAATAATCAGGTAATTAAATGGGAAATAAAGCAATAGGCTCAAATAAATTTCTACTTGACAATACCCTAAAAAAAAAATTAGTAAGTATTTATTACACATCTAAAGAATGCTGGCAATGGATATAAATAAATGAACAAGTCAGTGCCCCCAAATTCTCTGAGCATGGGGTGGGTGTGGGAGGGGTGGAGATGATCACACACACCAGTATAGGTCCCAGGTTACCTCTCTGATGTTTCCTGCCACACTTCTCTCATACATCAGCCACACTAATAATCTCCTGGCTTTTCCTGAAGTATGTCAACTACATTTCTTCTTCATCACTTTTGTGTTTGCCATTTCCTATGCCTGGAATGCTCTTTTCCCACGTCTTAGGTCAGGTTCTCCCAGAAGTAGAATCAGAGCCAAGGGTTCAAGTACAAGGACTGCTTCAGTGGGAAGGAAGGCCCTGGGGAAATGTTCTTTCCCACCGGAGCATCAATGGCATCTGAGCAAAGACACCAGACTTTGGTTTTCTCACAGCAGTCGGTGACTGACTTGGGGTGCCTGAAGGAGGAGAGGAAGGGATCAGTAAATATAATCTCATGGGCACTTGAACCTCTCCATCTCAGGGAAATCCTCTAAAGAAGATGTGATAGTATGATTTACGGTAAGAAATACATATTTGAAATTCACCTCTGGTCCCTGTTCCTGGCACAGATTGGCTAAAGCCTTTGGAATTTCCTAGATGATAAGGGTGAGAAAGATGTCTTGATATTTATAACAAACCTCTTTCAACCACCTCTGAGTTCAAGTTAATTATGTGACTTTTAGAAAGTAAGGCTTCATGCTAGTCACCAAAGAAACCAACCATATGATGAGAGTGTTATAACCTTCAATCCCACCAACCTCCAGGGAGGGGAGAGAGACTGGAAATTGAATTCAATCACCAATGGCCAGTGGTTTAACCAATCACGCCTGTGCAATGAAGCCTCTATAAAACCCCAAAAGGATGGGATTTCGAGAGCTTCCAGGTTGGTGAACATGTGGAGATTCAGAGAGTGGCTGCTCATAGGGCATGGAAGGTCCGATACCATCCCACGTGCCTTGCCCTATGCATATCTTCCATCTGGCTGTTTCTGAACTAGATCCTTTTATAATAAACTGGCAATCTAGTAAAATGTTTCTCTGAGTTCTGTGAGCCATTGTGGCAAATTTTTTTAAGAGATATTTTATGTTTTTTAAAAAATTTTTTAAATATATTTTTATTGAAGTATAGTCAGTTTACAATGTTGTGTCAATTTCTGGTGTACAGCACAATACAGAATATACATATATTCACTTTCATATTTTTTCACCATAAGTTACTACAGGATATTGAATATAGTTCCCTGTGCTATACAGTATAAACTTGTTTATCTGTTTTATATATGTTAGTTAGTATCTCCAAATCCCAAACTCCCAATTTATCCTTCCCCACCCCTCCCCTCTATAACCATAAGTTTATTTTCTATATCTGTGAGTTTGTTTCTGTTTTGTAAATAAGTTTGTCTTTTTTTTTTAGATTCCACATATAAGTGATATCATATGGTATTCTTCTTTCTCTTTCTGGCTTACTTCACTTAGAATGACATTTTCCAGGTCCATCTACATTACTGCAAATAGCATTATTTTATTATTTTTTTTTATGGCTGAGAAATATTCCATTGTATAAATATACCACAGCTTCTTTATCCAGTCATCTGTAGATGGACATGTTAGGTTGTTTCCATGTCTTGGCTATTGTGAATCATTCTGGCAAATTATTAGAAACCCAAGAGGGAGTCGTTGGAACTCCAGTCTAGCCAGTTGGTCAGAAGCATAGCTGACAGCCTGAACTTGTGATTGTCATGTAGGGGGAGGGGGGAGGTGAGGTGGGGAGCATCTTGTAGGACCAAACCTTTAATCTCTGAGTTCTGGTAGATAGTATCAGAATTGAGTTAATTGCTTCATGGTGCGGGGAAAAAACACACATATCAGAGTTGGTGTCAGTATTGGAGGTCTCTACTGTGAGTCATACGTGGTGAAGTACGAAGAAGCAAGGCTCTGGGTACTGATCCAACAGCAGGTCTGCAGGGTGCGCTGTCTCACTCTGGTCTCTGCTCCACATCAAGTGAATGTTCAGTACACAGACGTTTGCTGGGCCAGACAGAGACAAGGGACACGGAGAGACACAGAATTGTCTAGGTTCCTCCCTGTCTGTATACCTAGTTCATACTACAGTTATCTGTGGTGACAGTTTCCTTCCTGGAACAGGTCCTCTGTCTATATTTATTCTGTTAAGGGGAAGATCAAAGGTTCTTCCTGAGTCTTTTAGGTCCTGAAAATAATTGGCCTAAATTAATCCTCAGGCCCAAGAGACAAATCTTGAGGTGGCAAATTTTGTTCTCCTACACACTCATGCAAACGATGGCATTATATTAAACATGTATTTGTTTATTTTCTATATCTCCTCACCACCTCTACTCCCCTGAAGTTCCTGATACACACTGTAATGTAAGCTCCATGAGGGTAAAGATTTTGTTGCCTGTTATTATGCAGTACCTTTATCAGTCTGGCTAAAAATTGTTCAAAAATAATTGTTGGATGAATAAATAAATGGACTATGGTGGCACAGAAAGTGGCACATAACAGGTTTGAGGGCAGATGCAGTGTTGTTAGAGAAGATTTCCAAGCCTCTTCTGAATTTAAGAAATCCGATGGAAACAGGAAATAGCATAGTTAACTTTGGAGAGAGGTAAGACCCCCATGGAACTACAAGTAGTCTGGCATGGGTGGAGTATAGGACTCATTAAATCATTTTTTCAGCTAATCATCCATCTTATCAGTGAGTATATATTGAGTATTTGTTATGTGCCAGATGCTCCTGCACTCAAACCCAGACGTAATTCCTGTCCTCTTGAAACTTAACCCATAGTGGAGCAGGTATTATCCACTGATCATTATGTTAATACAATTTGCAAGGCAGTGCACACTACATAGGAGGGCTTTTGATGACCTTGTAGCAGAAAGAAGTAGTCAAAGTCTGGATAATGGGGGTGGTTAAAAAAGACTTCTGTGAAGAAATACCATAAAAAATAAGAATGTTCACAAGTGCTAGGAATAAAGCAGTAAATAAAAGACAAAGCCCCTCCTCTTTTAAGGCAGGCATTCTAATGAGATAAGGGCACAGTACATAAATAAGCAAGTATAACTATGTAGCATGGTAGTTGGTAATAGTTACCATGAAGATAAACAAAGCACAGAGAGTGAGAGAGGGAGTTCCAGAGGGTGGGCCTTAGCTTTCTTTGTCACTCAGCCTTGTAAGAGAAGACTCATTGATAAAGTGACATTGGAAGAGAAAAGAAAAAGAAAATAAATACACCATGGTTCGGAGGACACATGTTAAAAGACCCAGAGGTAGGATATGCTTCATATGTGTGAAGAAACAAGAAGGCCAGTGTGGCTGAACTGAGAGAGAGGAGAAAAATTGCAAGAGAATGATTGAGTCAGAGAGGAAGAGCAGGTTTGTGAGCTATTATTAGGGCTTCCCTGTCATGTGAGTGAAATGGAACATTTGGAGTGAGGGAACAACATGGTCTGACTTATTTAAAAACATTTTCAAACTGCTGTGTTGAGGATGTTGGGGGAAAAGGTAGGAGCAGAGGACGACTTAGAAGGCTCCTGCAGTAGTTCAGGAAAGAGCTGATGGCCGGGGCCTGGGTAGTGACAGCGTGTAAGTGGTGAGTAGAAAATAAATTCTAGAGCCAAAAGAAATTGCTTGTTGACAGATGACTGCAAAATATGAGAAAGAGAGAGGAATCAAGGTTATCTGCAAGGTTTCGGCCTGAGCAACTACAAGGACAAAGTGGCCGTTTACTGAGGTGGAGAAGGTCACGGTTTTCAGATGAAGATCAGGAGTTCACTTTTAGACATGGTTTATGTCCAATATTAAGTCTTAAAATTAAAAGATTAAAAAGATTAAGCCTGAACCCTGAACAGAGGTCAGGACTACTAATAATGAAGCTTTGGAAAGAAGTCACAGCTGGGAACACAGCGCACCTCAAAGACCAATGGGAGAAGGTAATGTAAGTACGTTATGTAGTTACTGGTTGTTCCTTGTGCACCCAGAAATGAGATGCCACAGACAGCCTAGACCTCTGGCAGGGTTCAGTTGTGTGTGTGGGAGTGGGCCTTCCTGCATTCCTCTAGCTTCAGGACAGAACCGGTACCGAAATTGGATTGTTATGCTTCAATTTTATCAGAAATACAGAAAATCTGAGGCAGACCAAAAAGAAGTGGATCTACTTTTATCACATAAACCAGGGCTTTTGAAGGAAGTACAATGGGAGGATGTGGCAAAGTGAGTGGTAGGCATGGAGGTGTTCATTATGTTAGCCTATGCAGTTAAAAATTATTTTTGAAGGATTAAAAAATAAAAAAACCCTCTAACTTGACATGTTTTCTATATACACACACACACAAATATGTTTCATCCTTTGAAAAAAAGAGATGAGCAAAAGTTGCTGTCACTGTGCTTTTTCAAATCATTTAATATTGATGAATTACTTTCTTGTCAGTTCACTTTTTAAAAATTTTAATAGATCTTGGTTGGGTTTTTACTAAAAAATGCTGTATGTTTTCTTTGTCTAATAATATAAAAAAGTCATGTGTACATGTATAAGCAATAGTCTTCAGCCAAGTTTTTCTTTCTAGTGCCAACCATATCTAATTCCCTGAGCTGTTTTTATCGTATAGTTACCAGAATATCTACATACTAGGAATCTGATCTTTTTTTTTTTTTTTGGTTGTAGCTACATAGAATGAGAATTTAGCTTGTGTATATCATCCTGCTTCATACTGCTACTTTTGTCCCTCTCATTTCCAGTATATTTTTATCACTATTTCAGTTTCTCAGTTTGTCTTTCTGTATTCAAAAAACATCTGAGCACCTTTATTTTGTGTTCTGATAACTCCAGACAATGTCTCTTATGGCTTCTTCTGCAATAACAGGCCATGGGCACAATTACCTTCTGTACTGACAAATACAGATTAAAAACAAGAGGCTTAATTCTCCCTGTTGAAAAGAAAGAGGTTTCCTCACCCCTTCCTTTTACTCAGATCATTTATTTTAGATCACTGGTAATTGTGAGTGCTTTGTCCTGTCTTTGAAATGTGTATAAACTCTTTTGAAGTCTAGTTAGGCCCTTTGTAAGCTTGTGACCTAGGAATGTCTGTCTGGAGGAACTGGAAGCCATCTTTTTGAAATGTAATGATCAGTATCTCTCAGGTTCTGTGTCAAGGGAGAAGCCTAACTTCAGTGGGCACTTTGCTCCACGTTGCAAATCTGTGTTACCATAACGGTATGAGAAGCTTCCCCTCATTAAAGCCAATTAGCGAACACACGTGATTCCCGAGTAAAGGTAGGGCGAATTGTGTGTTACAAATGGTGTTGTCACGCCTACTCGCTTGAGAACTAGTTCTTGTTTATCTTGAAAACTTGTATGTAATGGGTTGTATCTCCTCAGCTCTTTAGAAGGGCATGATTTCTTTCTGTCTTTGCAATCTCTTCATGGATTGCCTGTGATGGGTATCACATTGAATAATACTTATTCAACAAGAAAAGTTGTTTTTTCTTTTTTATCTTACTACCTTTGTGGATTGGAAGAATATATTTTTTTTTAGTTGTATTTTTCAGAACTTCCTATTGAGGTTTCCTTTTTCCTTTAGTTTCTGTCGTGTACGAGCTTACTTCTGTATTGTGAGGGTTGATAACATTGAGATTGTATCATCGAGATGAAATAACCTAGTGACAATGAAACAGTAACTTGGTAGAGATATTTTTTACTTCATCTTACTAAAGCAGAGCTCACCACCCAGCCCTCTTCTGTCACTCCAGCCAAAGGCTTCACTGTATCAGAAGCCAGACTGTGGACCTGTTTACAATGTTGTGTCAATTTCTGGTGTACAGCACAATTCTTCAGTCATACATGAATATACATATATTCATTTTCATGTTCTTTTTCACCATGACCTACTACAAGATATTGAATATATTTCCCTGTGCTATACAGTATAAACTTGTTTATCTATTTTGTACATACCAGTCAGTATCTGCAAACCTCAAACTCCCTGTTTATCCCTTCCTACCCGCCTCCCCTCTGGCAATCACAAGTCTGTATTCTATGTCTTAGAGTCTGTTTCTATTTTATGTATAAGTTCATTTGTCTTTTTTGTTTAGATTCCACATATGAGTGATATCACGTGGTATTTTTCTTTCTCTTTCTGGCTTACTTCACTTAGAATGACATTCTCCAGGGGCATCCATGTCTCAAAAATGGCATTGTGTTGTCATTTTTTATGGCTGAGTAGTATTCCATTGTATAAATAAACAACTTCTTTATCCAGTCATCTGTCAGTGGACATGTAGGTTGTTTCCATGCCTTGGCTATTGTAAATAGTGCTGCTATGAACATTGGGGTGCAGGTGTCTTTTTGAATTAGGGTTCCCTCTGGATATATGGCCAGGAATGGGATTGCTGGGCCTGTTCATTCTTAACATTCGTAACTCTGTTCTTTAAATTTTCCTCAGTAGATCCACCATTTGCATTGCCTTTAATCTTATTTTCTGTTCTTTTCTCTGGCTATTACATTTGATTTTCAGTCACTCAGAAGTTATTTATATTCAGGAATTGTGACTCTAGGAAATTAGAGCTAAAACCTTCCTTTAATATTTCAAAAAGATATAACTCTCTTATTCTTAGAGCCTTCCTGATAGCTGTTTAAGAAAGTGAAAAAAACGAATATAATAAATGAAAGGCAGATCTCAGAAACAGACATTTTGAAATAAATTGTTCCAAAAAAATAAAAGAACACTTTAAATAATAACAATCTTAAGAAAATTCAAAGAATTGTGAACTTTCAGAAATAGGAGCTAAATTAAGAGATGAAAAATAAGGAAGGGATAAGATAGAAGAGATGGAAAAATTGGCAAAAAAAGTAAAGAATTAGAAAAAAGTTAACAATTACAGGAATAAAAACATCTTTTAGAAGCTGTGAAAAGCAGGTTTGTTCAAAAGGACAAATACAAAGAATTTGGTGGGAAAGACAAAGCCAAAAGTTACTCCAGAGAAGTTGACAGAAGTAAGAGCCAGACTATGGCTGACCACCTTAAGTGTACTTGGCATTTATAAAGAAGAGTATAGATCAAATGGAACAAGCAAAATAAACCTAATTTAGAAGACATCTTATATAGAAGAATTAAATCAATGCATAGAAAGCATTTCTGTATCAATAAAATAATTAGAAAAATGTTGAAATTGTGATAGGTCCTGAAAAATGAACCAAGTTTGAAGGATAAAGAATCCTAAAAGCATTCAGGAAAGATAATTATATCATCTGCAGTGGAAGAAAAACATCACGTTGGTTTACCATATTAAAATATATGGAAAAATTTAATAGATAAGAAATCATACTTCAAATTATTAAATAAAACATGGTTTATATAATAATATTTTGCCAACAGCTAAATATTTAAAGAAAAATGTTGAGTTCCTAATTTACTTCCCTTTCAAAAAATGCATTACAAATGGATGGATTGTTTTAAAAAAGAAATTGTAAAAGACCTAGAATAAAAAAAATGTTGAGCAATTTTATAAAATTACTTTTAAAAATGAAATTCAAAAAGACAACATGAAAAAATGTTGAACAATTTTGTATGAGTGTTTTATGGGAGAATAAAGTGGGGTTCTTTAAAACATGGTGAAATAACCAGAATCTAAAAGTGAAGAAATAGATAATTTGATGATACATTTAATGACAAGAAAAAATAACCACAAAATAATGTATACCAATGTATCTCATTAAACTAGGGTAATAGAGAGCAAGGGAGATCACTTTTACAATTTTAGAACTTCAATGTCTTTTTTCCTTTGCTAACATATCTCTTCAATGAAAGCCCTAACTTTGTATAAAATATATATGAAAACTGATTTAATTTCATTCTCTTCATTGTCATTGTCGTGATAGTGACATGAGTATGATAATAATAATCTCTAGTAGTTGTAGAACTATGCCTTTGATGATGTAAAACATCTTTTTTAAGTTCATATGAAATTTGCTGGGAAGAAATAGAAAATGTTTTTATAATGTATTAAAGGGACACTTTTAAATTTGAGAGAAATAAAATGACCTTCCCAAACTCACATGGTTACCAAGTGGTGATCGTTACCCAGATTTATTAGCTGCTAACTTAAGGAGTTTTTGAACAAAGGATAATTGTCAGTCATCTGTTAAGAAGCAGTTCAGTTATCCATTGACTAAAATCTTCAAGTTTTTAGACATTATTGTAAACAGAAAGTATATTTCTGAAAAAATTAAAACAAGATAAAAGCTAAATGGCAAAATTATGTTCTGATACCTGCATTAATTGTACCCCTAAACCAACCCAACCCAACTTCTGGGGAATAGATATATGACCTTTTACTTTTCTAAGATTTGAGTCCTGCTGGCCTTATTTTTTGATTTATAGTTGTTAGTGTTAGGAAATACCATGCTAATTATTTTGATACATTTTCAGTTCTACTAGTTACATGTCTTTTAGGCAAAGCAGTCACCATTTAGAGTTAAAAATCCTGTTTATACCAAGCTCATACTTTTCTGCCACTTGTTAGCAGTTTAAATTCTTTTCTGGGACCATATGTCAACATCATCGTTCTATCACTTGGAGCTTTTTAAGCGTCTATTTGCAAACGGCATTATACTTGATGCTGTTCAGAGTAAGTTAAAACTTAATGGATCTTGCATTTGAGGAGTTTAAAACAGAAGATGGAACAATAACTCAGACAGAATAAGCATTAGAAATTTAAGAGGGTGACAAATGGTGTTGAAATATATATAAAAAAAAAATCTTTGCTTTTAACAAAATCTGGTTTTCAGAACATTAGGCTACAGGTCTAATGCTGCAAAGTAAAAGAAAGGAGTTTGAAAGCTTCTGTACCTGAATGTAAGCCAAACTGATCTTGCGGGGGTTATTTTTCCCTTATGTAACCATCCTAAACTATTTCAATCAGTGGCAGATCTAGACAACTATTCATTAGCTTTTTGAAAGACCAGAAAGATTTCTAGAGATATGATTAGTAGGTAGAATGTGCCTATTAGGGTCACTGAGAGTGTGGCTGTAACTCTGGGGAGCCTCGCAGCTCCAGAGCTGTGTTTACTTCTTTCAGCTCTGCCAGATTCATCCCTCTCCATGTGATCAGCAAATTGCCACTTGTGCCTTGCTCTGTACTTTACTAAATTTGATAATAAGACTATTTCACTTCCAGCTGGGATTTTTGCTGATTACTTAAAAATATTTCCTGAGAAAATCTTGCTATTTTTAACCACACAACTTTCTATACCTGTGCAATTAAGAAACAATTCAGATAATGCTCTTGTATCCCTGCTGCATTTAAATGCATTTGGGCAAATGAATTTTCTGAAGATTGAGTAGAAAAGGGAGAGATTGGGATTGTTAAATGCTTTGCCTTTTTTTTTTCTTTTTTTCCAAATTGTAGTGTTGTACATGGAAGATCTTTCTCTAAATAGTAATATTAATTACATGTTCATTCCCCAGCAAGATTTTTGGATTGTCTTGAATTTAGCCTAGTTTTGTGAAATGATTCACAGGCTTTCATACAACTCTGGACCAGGTTATCTATGGATCAGCAGTTGCTGTAAAGAAAATGCTGATATGTTGAAGAATGAGGTCAGGGTATCCTGAAATAGAAATGAATACAAGCATACTTTTTAAAATTGTGCCAGTCATTAAATATTTTTTTGAACACCAATTTAATATTTTTGGATCATCTTTTTATTGACACCTCTGTGAAGGTCAGTGTAGAATTAGAATGATATGTTTGAGTGGTTTATTATTATTATTATTTTTCTAATTATATACCAGAATTTCTGAAATTAATTTTAAGTAGGATTTGAACTTATGACTAAGTTATTCATTGTTACCTGTATTTATTGTGTATGTTATTTAATACTGAAGGATAATTAAGTCCCGGAAAGCCAGCTATATGGGATATCATCTCCTGGAAGTCTGTTTATCCAGGGGCTCAGTCTGTAGCAATGGAGCTGGTAGGGAGAAGTGTCACAGGCTCTTGGACCTGATGTTATATAAGATACAGAATTCCAATGAGAATAATATCACCACCAAAGGAAGGAGAATTGGTTCCCACTGGGGGAAGGGGTAAGAAAATGTTTTTATTACAATGGTATGTAGCTCTCCAAAGCTCAATTGTATGCTACAAAGTTTTATTTCTTAGTATTTAATTTCTCTTGGGTATCTCTCTTCTCTTAGTATTTAATTTTTCTTGGAATTTTCTTGGGTGTCACATGAGTAGCACTGACACTGAGTTCTTGGAAGATAAATAAAATGTTCCCAAGACATTGCTACAAAATTATGGTGAATAGATGGCTGCAATTGGAGGGCTTTTTGATTGCTTGCTTAGTCTAGAATTTCTATCAGGAGAGATGGCCTGCAGTTGCCTGTTGGTTGCCACTCTCTGCCTTGTGAATCTGGTGGTTTTTGTTTGATTCTTAGTTCTTTTGTATGTGGTTGGCTCTGAGAATCAAATAAAAATAGTTTATATTTTATTATTTAACTCTACCACATTAGTCAACTCAGAATTAGTTATGTAAAGTACTAAAAAGAAAAAAAAACTCTATAATGTCTGAATGACTACCTGATTATCTAGTAGATAATTAAAAGTTATTTTCTCATATAAAGCAAAAGTTAAAAGTTAAGTTCACTAACAGTAATATTTAAGCAACTAATCTAATTTTTTGTGGCTTACTTTTGCTGGAAAAATGTTTTAAGTTATCGGTTTAAAAATTTATCACATTGCTATTTTGTATTTATATATATTCCTAATTTAATATATACTTTGATACAATTACTGTTATGTAAAAGAATTATATTAAGTTACTCAGCAAAAACAGTATTAAATTACTAGGCTTTACAGTTTTAAATTTTTGCTTGGAAGTTTTTAGTCATTCTTGCCCCTGCATTGAATAAAAAGAGTAAGCCTTGTATATTTATTCTTTTTTATATATGAAGCTCAGATAGATTATGTATCTGTTGATGATGTAACATATCTCTATCTACAGTAGTAAAATATCATGGGGAAAATTAGGAAAAAAATGTATAAAGGCTCCTAAGAAAGGTGATAATGAAAAAAAGAGGCTGGAAAACACTGATGTGGAAACACAGGCATTTGGTATTGGTTCCAGGCACAGAGGTCGTTGGTAACAAGAAGGATGTTAGGTCAAAATAAACACTCTAACTAGATTCCATTCTGTGAAAGAGGCAGGGTAGGAATTAGGAGTTCAGCACGCACACACGCACATACACACACACACCCTCCACTAAATTTCAAGTGAAATAGAAAACAGCAACCTCAGAGATAAGGCCAGTGACGGTGAGTACAGCCATATAAAAGCAGACAGGGGTTTCTGTGTCTGGCTTTAATTACTCTCTCTGTTGATGACTCCCAAATATATAGATCCCCAGTCTTTTTTCTAAGCTCCAGACTAATCTTAGAGACTTGGATGCCTCAAAGACATTTCAGACTTTGGTACCTCAAAGACATTTCAGACTTTGAGACTGAACTCTGAGATCTTTCCTCTAACCATTTCCTCCCTTGTTCTTCCCCTGACTTTTGCATCTCGAGGTTTTGCAGAAATATTCAACCCATTGCTTCAGCCAGAAGTCGGTTTGCTGAGTCATCTTTGATTCTTTCTGTCACTTCATTCCCGTAACAAAGTCAGCAGCAGATATTTGTGTTGTTGTAATGCTTGTCTCAAACATAGTCACCTTTTTCTGGGTTTCCCAAAGGAATCAGACTAGTTTCCCTTTCCTTCTCATTCTCTGGCAATCATTTCTCCATTAATAATCAGTTACTCGAATACAATTTAATAAAGATTCATTGCTTAAAACTCTTCAATTTTTTCTCATTTCTTGCTATGTGCTATACATTCTTTCATAATCTGGTCCTGTCTCCAAGCTCTTATTTTGCCACTTTTTTTTTCTTACCCTTGAGCTGCAAGCTGTCATCCTTTCAGCTTCTTGCATAAGCTCAATTCTTTGCTGTTTTATAAGACCTTTTGCTCAGGTTGTTTCCATTTCCTGGAATGTCCTTTTCTGCCACTCTTTCAGTGGAATTATCCAATTTTGTCCTTGAAGTCTCAGCCAGAAAGACACCTTTTGAATGACCCTTTCAGACTATTCTGCTGACAAAGGTTCCCACCTTCACCCTACTCCCTTCTTATTTTAAGTTGGCATCCAGTTTGTTCTTTAGGTCACTTACCATCACTTGTCATTTTTTATTTGTTGGTTTACTTGTTTTAGTATATCTCCTCCACTAATCTGTGAGCTTCCTGACAGCAGATTTCTTTTCTTTGGTTCACCCTGCATCATCAGAGCTTAGCTCCCAGTATGTTCCATAATAGGAAACCACCAAGTATTTATGGAAAAATGTCCTTTCCAGACAGGACTGAAGGGTTCATGTAATCGTGCTCAGGAAATCTTAAAGAAAAGAGTTTGTAGGTAGGAGGCATCATTGACTTACCCGAGTTTCTAGAAATTGGTGTATTTAAATCAAGCAGTCCTTGAAATTCTACTTAAAATTTATGAAGGTATCATGCATGATTGAGTCAAAAAAGTATAATGAACTCTCTCTAGTTTTTTTTCTTTTTGGCAAATTATACCCATGTAACAGAGGTGTTGTTTTACCTGTCACCAAGTTATACAAATTATGCCTAAATGAATTTTTATAAAATTTCAAATTTTAAAATTCACATTTCTAAAATTGGAGTTATCTAACATAAAATATAGGATTATAGGATGTTTATTGTGTATAATTAATTTGTTGCCTTTTTGTACCTTAATTATATGAACTGTTGTCCTTAGAACAGCTAAAACGAATGTATCAAGAGAGGTCCACACAGCAGCTGGCAGGGGAGAGAGGACTGATTAATAAACATTCAGTGGACTGGGGGGAGAGGTGGCTCTAATATGAATGCTACGTCCAGAATAGCAAAGACAACCAACAGACACACGAAAAGATGCACTACATCACTAATCATCAGGGAAAAGCACATCAAAACCGCAGGGAGAAACCACCTCACACCCCTCAGAATGACTAGCATTAAAAGGACAAGAGATATAAATGATGGTGAGGATGTGGAGAAAAGGGTAGTCACTATAGAAAACATTACGAAGGATCCTCAGAAAATGAAAAAAAAAAAAAAAAAAGAACTGCCATATAATCCAGCAGCTCCACGTATGAGCATTTATCTGAAGAAAATGAAAACATTCATTTGAAAAGATACATGAACCCTATGTTCATTGCAGCATTATTTACAACAGCCAAGATATGGAAGCAACCTAACTGTCCATAGAAGATGACTGGGTCAAGTAAATATGATATGTACATACAACGGAATCTTAGCCGTGAAAAAAGAATGAAAGTTGTCATTTGTGACAACATGGATGGACCTGTAATGTATTACACTAAGTGAAATAGTTAGACAGAGAAAGACAAACACCACGTGATTTTACTTATATGTAGACTCTAAAAATCAAAACAAACAAAGCAGAAACAGACTCACAGATACAAAGTGGTGGTTGCCAGAGGGCCTCCTCCCCTGGAAGGAGGGTTTGGATTAAATAGGTAAAAAGGACCAAGAGGTACAAACTTCTAGGTATAAAGGAAATCAGTCCTGAGGACGTAATGCACAGCATCGGGAATACAGTCAGTGATACTGTAATAACTGTGTGTGGTGACAGATAATTACTGGTCTTATTATTGGTGATCAATGCATAACATATATAAATGTCAAATTACTACATTGAACACCTGAAACTAATATAATATTGTATATCAATTATACTTCAATTTAGGAGAAAGGGGAAAAAAGTAAGAATAGCAAGGTCAGATGCTCTAAATAGCAGGTTTTGGTTTGAAGTCAAGCTGCTCCTCTCATAGACAGGGATAGCACCACTACGGTTATTTTATCATGGTTCTGGAGAACAATTCCAGGAGGCCACCTGATTAATACTAAATATTGGGGAAATGTCCAACTTTATTTGGTACCTGAGCTTTTAGTATTTTTGTTATTTTGCTTTTATGATGGTTATCATTACATGGGAACTTTGAGATAATTATATTTATCTCAAAGAAACATATTTTGTATAAACCATTGAGAGAATGTTTGACCATATTTAAATAATGTAACTATTTTTAGAATTTCCGAATTAAGAAAAATCAATATTAGGAAGTTTTTTTAAGCTTGAACATTGGTGTGCTCTTTGATGAAATATGTCAAAGTCTAAAGAAGTGAGCAGTCTTTTCTCATAAGTACTTTTTAAAAGCCTCTATTGCCTATATTTTATGATAGATCCAACAATTTGTGGTTTAAGCCATACAACTGAACCTTTATTTTGTTTTTAAAATGTATAAGATATTATCTGTAGATCTTAGACAAAGATCTAAGGCTAAAATAAAACTTTTGTTAGACAACTGTCACTTAAAAACTAAAAGGAAGAAAAAAAGTCTTGTGGGCTTTCCATAAGTTATTACTTAAATGTTAGAATTTAAAGTTGGGTTTTAAAGATGTTTTTCCATAATACAAGATTATCAGGATTTTAAATCTCTAAAACAAAACTAGTTAAATTCTTTGATGAATTATTTTATATGTGACCACTTTTAAAAAGCAGCTGTATTCACCATTTATAGTATAGATCAGCGTATGTATAGACAAGAGATTATAGGGTTCCCCCAGGGTGTATCACACGTAGTTGGACATTTCTGAATCTCCCGGAAACTGAGAAGTCTTCCAGTAAAACCGAAGAATTCCCTGTCCCTAAGAAAATCAAGCAGATATCTAGTAATAAAATAAATTTACCTGTAGGCAGTGGTATAATGGGACCACTATTTCAGCTATTAAAATCCATTTTGTTTTCGTTAATGACCTTCTCATTTATATTTGTCTGTAAGCTCATGCCCTTCAACTCATTGTTTTCTAATTACTTGCTGCACCACCCTTTCTTAATCTCCCTATTTTATCTTTTAATCTGTTAAAAATTATTTTTAGATTATTTTGCCACTTGTCCATTTTAATTTTTCTGGTAACTTCTAACAATTTCATGAATATATTATGCCTAAATATTCTAAAAGACTAGTTATTTTATTTTTTGGATTTTTGACCCAATAATTCTTTAACATCTAATATAATGGTTTATGCAAAATTAAGATGCCATCAGGACTGTTAATGACCACTTACAACCTTATCGTTATAGATATTCCCACTTTAGTTATGCATTCATTTGTTCATTTTTAACTGCTTCAAGTGTTTTTGTTTTACACAGGCTCAAACATGACAGCCTTTTCCATAAAAGTAGTTGTTCTAAGCCTCAAATACAGACTCACCCCTTTCGCCATTAGAAGTGATTTTTGTTCTTTGGTAAGGTAAAAAAGAGTCTATTCTTGTATCATCAGCAAAAAAGACCTGTAGGAAAGCATCTCAAGTGGAAGGAGGTAAAGCAGTTTCCCTATGATCCTTTCCTGTGCTCCGAAATAAGGACCCAGTCCTGAGGAGGGAAAGAAGGCAGATGTTGTGGTCTATGATAATGGAACCTCTGGACAAGTTTTGTCCAAATTTGCCCAGACATTTGCTAGAAGAATCTCTGTTAAGGAATGGTCTTAGCAGTGATGTGCCTGATTTAGGGCTGCTTATGGTTAACAAACCTATGGTTCATGGACTATGAATAAGAATTCCAAGAAGAATATTGTACAAGTCTGTAGAGTATAAAATGGACATGTTTTATGGTCTGAACACTCACAACTGTGTATGTTAACATGCCAGTCTCATTAAAAATATCTATAATTCTGGGCTAAAAATTGAGGAACTGTTGCAGGAAGGAAGGACTTGGGATACAGATGAGATATCACAGATCTTTCTCTGCTTTGCCTGAACTTAATTGTGGGTATGCATAAAATCATTAGTCAAGCTTAATATTTTGTAGGATCTCTGATTTGTATGAGTCAGATTGAACAATCAAATCATTCAGATTAGCTCAGTTGGTGTGATGAGGCAAGTTGTCTTTCAGACTCATGAAAAAGAATGGCTAAAGCTGTTTTTAGACAGAAAAAGGAGAGGATGAGAAAATATGGTGAAAATCTGAGGCTCGGATAACTGCTACTCATCCTTACTATGAAATGGAGAAGAAATTGAAGCAAAGTACAAGGGAAAATTCTCACTAATAAAATTGGGAGGAAATGGATTTAGTACTGGAGGGACTAGCTAGGTGGATTGACAAGGAGTGGCATACAGTGGAAAAGATAGCAAAAATTCTTTATTTTTGTTTTTTGCTATCAATGCTATTGAAAATAAGACCCTTTGATAAGCAGGAGCTGATAATAATAGGAAAAGCTTTAAGCCTCTATTTTCTTGATATTTGAAGATTCCTTTATGACTCTACGACCATGCAGTGAGATGTCCTGTTCATTTACATAGCAACACTAGTAAGGCCATTACTTAACTATAAAACAAGACAGCAGGAAGCTAAAATCATATGACCAAAAATACCCCAGGGGTAATCTGTTAGATATTTCACAGAGAAATACTGGACAAAGTCTGGTTAATAATTATTGATCTGGTTTCTTACAATTAATGATCAAGGAGTGTACTTGGTTGAATACAGTCCTCCAATAATTCATATCCAACCGGAACCTGTAATTGTGATCTTACTTGAAAATAGAGTCTCTGCATATGTAATTAAGTTAAAATGAAGCCAAACTGAATTAGCGTGGGCTCTAATCCAATGACTAGTATTCTCATAAGGAGAGGGAGATTTGAACACAGGCACACGGGAGGGAAGACCATGTAAAGATAGAGACAGAGATTGTAATGATAGAACAATATGTCAAGGAATGCCAAGGACTGCTGACAAACACCAGAAGCTAGGAAGAGGCAAGTGAGGATCACCCCTGGAGCCTTCAGAGAGAACATGACCTTACAAACACCCTAATTTTCAACTTCTAGCCTCCAGAACTGTGAGGGAATAAATTTTTGCCGTTTTAAGCTGCATAGTTTGGGAAATTTGTTATATCAATCCCAGGAACCTAATGCAAGAGCTTTGTTGATAATTTTAGATTTTACTAAAAGGAAGGGATTCTTTTATCATGACAATTGATCCCTGAGTGATTGTAAACTTCTGTAAGCAAATGCTTTTAGATGTTGTTATGGTTAATTTGCTGCAGAGGTTTATGGCACAGGGGTGACAGAACCACTCTGAGAGGAGTATCTGTCCCACCCACTCCCTCACCCATAAATGGAAAAATTCTTCCAAAGTAATTGAAGTGCTACAAGTACATATGACTTCAGTTGCCTTCATCATGACCAGAAAGAGACACCTAATTAAATGACACTGATGCTGATGATGTTAGTTGCATGATCTGAAATGCTTTCTAATCTTGAGAGATTTATACAATCTAGTTCTTAGGAAGTCAGGAGAACATTCAGGAGGAAGTATATGACCATCAGGCTCAGTATGGGATGCATGATGGGTAAGCGATCCAAGGCACATCAAGAAAAGAGCACAATGAGGAGACATGAAAATACAGAGAAGGAGGTAACTGACTGAGCGGAAGGAATCTGTTTAGGTGACTTTAGGTAAACAGTGTACCCATTCTTATGGCTTAAAACCCCATGGCAGTTTTATTCTAGTCTAGAGGAATTACAATCCAATTATGAGAATTGTGACTGAGAATGAAAAAATGCTTGGATAGGAGGCTGAATTTACCCTAGGACTCTGAACAGATTGTCTAAGAAGCTGAGATTGGCTTGCACAACCCTCAGTGAGAGATCTTGGCCCTTTTACAATGGTTTGGGTGCAGTGATCTGGGGTCTGGTATACAAAATATCTTAGGATAGCCAGATTAGGGTGCTCAGTATGTAGCAACGGTTGTCAACTGAGAGCAGTTGGGAGTTCAGAACCATTCATTTGGCCCTGCCTGGAGAAGTGTCACAACAGAGGGGTTGCTACTGACAACTGTGGGTCAGAGGCCAGGGATGCTGCTAAACATCCTACAGGGCACAGAATAGCCCCCACAACAAAGAATTACCCAGCCCCAAATGTTAACAGTGGAGCTGGAGAAACCTTGACATTTAACAGTCCCTCTGGGGGATGTAGGTGGTGCTGTGAAAGACTTGGATGTGAAAGTGGGGGTGTAGAGACACCGTGGTGGAGGCATTCAAGATACTGGCGCCATTACGACTTGGAAAATTTGACCAGGCAGGTCATCTGATGGTTATGTTGCTTTTTTTCTAAGTGCATAATTTGTGTGGTTGTTATACAAGAAGGCATAAGGTTGCCTTTTCCTTTTCATGGGAGTTACCAGTTCACCCTTCACTCAGTTTTACCTCAGCCTCAGCTGAGGTAACAGAGCACATGCCCCATGTGAGAAGGAGAAGCTGGGGAAGCACATGAGATGTTCTGGTTTCTCCATGCTCTGTCTCTTCCTTACTTTTATCTTTGAAATTACTAGTAAAGCTTGATACACAGTAAGGATTCTAATTTGTGTGAGTCTTGTTTGATGGATGATCCTTCACATTACCTCAGCAGCCATGACTGTTCATTCTGTAGGATACCAACAGTCACCAGTGTAAGGTTGTTTCTTCATCACCAACATACTAAGATAAAAATAAAGTGCTATTAGATATTGGAATGGTAATGCATGCTTACCCTTCTGAGAGAAATTGTGAACATTTAGAAACATATATCATAGTATGTTAATGTATAGGAAGCATTGGGGAAAAATACATGCTTTTTAATAGAAAATAACTTGCACCTACTAATACTTACACAATGGCTTCATTATTTTGGATACATGGATCTTTTTTAGAAAAACAAGATCAAAAATGACCATTTTAAGATAGTAGCTCTGCTGTGTAGTTGTTATTTTCTGTGAGCATTTACTCTGAGACTTGGTGTTTCCATTCATGTTACTGAATGTGGGAGGGTACAGGGGTGTGGGGACAACATCTTTATGAATATCTTACTCTCCATGTCTAGCCTTCAACCCACTCTTGTGAGTGAGTTGAATAGAGAATATTTTTTTAAATTAATTTTTTGTATTGAGAGAAAAATACATTTATATTGTGAGATGATAAATAACTCCCAAATTTACTCATTTCAAAAATACTATGTAAAGTAAAGCTACGGAGTCTGACATAAAAGTTATGTTTGCATGGGATTTTTGCAAGATTGTCAAAACTAGGTTTTTCTCAGTAATTACTTCTGGCATATAATTTTAATGATATTTAAAATTTCTATTATGAATAACTGAGATTTAATTAGACTTAATCTAATTAGCACTTATAAGCATAACTTTGATTTACACATTCAGCAGATAGTTTTAATTTTAAGTATTGAATTCCCTTTACAGATATTTGATTAGAATTTAGATTAGGATGATCACATTTTTAATCTGTTCTTATTTTGTAAGTTTTTAAAAGCTGTATTTAACTAACTAGTGATAATCATTTAGGTTTTCTAAAACTATATTTTGCATATGCCAGTAATCAGCGATTTTAAGGACATAGAAATGATGAAAAGTGTAAAAATACCCCATTGAGGTGATAAACTCTAGTTGTATATATATATGGAGTTTTAATTTTTTATATCAATGTCTGAAACAAATTTCAGGCTTTTTAAACTCATTATACAAGCATAATAATTGATTAGTTGTATATTATTTTTAGCTGCTGGAAAAATACTGTTAATTCTTGCCTAATTACAAAATGCTCTTCTTTTGGGAAGGGGAATCGCAGGTAAAGTACGTATTCATCAAAGGCAACCTAAAATGCAAACTGAGTTTTCTGTATAGGGTTGGGTTTATTTAAACTTGAAGAATGAATGGTTTAAAGTGAGTGTTCAGTTATCTTGTTATTTTGCCCTTATTCTGACAAGTGACTAGTTTGAACCAAATATTTGCTTATAGCTTGGCTTAAAAATCAAAATGCCTAGATGAACAAGTTTTCTAACTCAAATTAAACAGGGAAAAGTACTCTTGAGATCCACAAAAACACATATTTTCTGCCATTTTGGGGAGAAACATTCTGCCCTCCTGACTCACCATACTATTTTATTTTGATCCATATCAAAGAAAAAAAAGAGATATTTATCTTTAAAAAAATGAAACAGTGAAAACATAACAACAAATTTAGATGGCTATTACTTTCAGAGAAAGTAAGATGAAAAAAATGAAGGCAATTGTGGCAAAATGAAAAGCATATGTTTTCTTTCCAAAGGTGGCAGATATTACCCAGTTCACAGAAACAAGTCCGCTAACCTTTTGAGTGTGCCATCTGTTTCATGGCAGGACTCTAAACGATACAGTATCTCTATTTAGTGTCCTGTTAAATAGAATCTTCACTATGCAGGAATGAGAACTTAATTTTGCCATGCCTTCTTCATTTAAAAAGAAATGTAAATTCAAATTTTTTAACAAACAAAAGAAAGTGCATATATCTTAACACATGAGCAACAATGAATTTCTGCAGGCTTTATAAACTCATATCATCAACAATCAGTCAGGAAGCAGAGGATTATTAGATCCTTACAAGTCCCCTTTGTGCTTCTAGGAACTATTCTCTCAAGTGTAACCAGTATCTTAACTTAGAACTGCATGAATTTATCTCAGCTCTTTTTGAACTTTCTATAAAGAAATTTATTCAGCATGTACAAGGTAGTCTCTGTTTTCTTTGCTCAGCATTGTGTTTCTGAGATTAATCTATATTGTTAATTATAATTGTAATTCATTCATTCTCATTGCTGTGTAGTATTTCGTACAACTGCTTTATCTTTTTTTGGGAAGGAGGGAGAGGGGAACTTTTGGCTTGCTTCCAGCTTTGAGCTATTATGAATTAAACAACTCTGAGCATTCCATGCTTATCTTTACTGGATATGTATTCTCTTATCCCTTGGTATAAACCTAGGATGGGACTATTGGGGCATGGGACTGGTACAGATTGAGCTTAAGTTGATACATCTCAGGAGTCTTCTGGAGTGGTTATATCAATTTACATTCACGTTAACAAGCCATGAAAGTGACATTTACTCTGCAGTCTAACCAATGGTCTTGGAAGTAGTCTTTCCTTAAGCCCTCCTTTTGTGTGTGTGTTTGATGAAGCCTAATGTCTAAAGATCATCAGGAACACAAAAGTAGATTTACTAATTTGTTGTCATAAGGTGACTGCACGAAGAGGAATTGTTGGTGGTTCAGTAAAGAGTAGTATAGATTTATCTTACCCTAGGTGATTTTTTAGAAGGATTAAGGAAAGAGGGATTTGTTCTAGATTAGGGTTTGTCAGGAAATGATAGCAAGCTAGTAATTGCTTATTTTAATTATTTTTAGTCTAGAAAGTAAAATGAAAAAGTAGAGCTGAGATTGTCATAATAAAAGAAGCAGTGGTCAATAATATGACCAGGGGAGAGGGACATTTAGTAATTTTTGTGGTTGCGTGATGTCCTTGTATTCTGTTTTGTCCCATTATAGTCATGCAGTAATGGCATCAGCTGTTGATATTTTGTTAAATCATTTATATTCATTAGGGAGCACCATGGACTATTGTTACTGCCAGGTCAGCTACCAATTGTCAGCTAACAGGGCTATTTTGTTATTTCTCAGTTCACCATCTTGGCCTAAGGTAGTTAAAGTCAGGATCATGATGTTAAGCTGTGGTGTTCAGAACTGCCCCATTGCCAAAATTCTATTGACTAGGAGGTTGTTTAGAAAATACTATTTGTGATTGGACTAGAGTTACTTTCTCTTGCCCTTTTTGTTTCACTGTGAATTGTTGAATCATCTGATATGACAACAGGTATGGAGACATTTAAACTCTGGATAGGATGCATCAACAAACTGCAACACAGGCAAGTATCAGAAATAAGATGCTTATTAGCCTTTATAATAGGTCATGAAAATAGGGGCTTAGATAAACAAATGCAGGCTAAGAAAACAGAAAAGCTAGCCTGTATGTTCTAGAATTTCATTTTGTATGTTACATGAGTCCTTTTCCCTTTGAACTTGCAGTGGGGAGAAGTCTAAGAACAGGGGTGAAACTCCTAAGCACATAGGAAGGTTGAGGAGCACTGGTCAATAATGTACTGGGTAAAAGGCAAGGCTGTACAAAATTTTAAAATATTTCCAAGGAAATGGGGATCTCCTCAATTTCATCTCTTTCATTATTTTTTTAACTTATGCTTGACTGAAGACAATTAGTTCATCTATTTGGGAAGAGATGGTGAATTTAAACACATGATAGCACAGTAAGCTTGGAATTTCTAGTGTCTGTTATTGAGTATGAACCATTAGCAAAAAATGATCAAATCAGTCTTATCTAAGATAGTCTTCAAGAGTTTTGTATGAGACATATATTATTTCCCAAAGGAAGTTAAATAGTGCTATTTTCCTTTCTGAGGAAGTGAGAGGAGAGTTGCTGGGTTCAGGGTGTTATGGCAGGGGCTAGAGATAGAAAAACAATGAGAGCATTGGCAGAACTCTAGAGTGCTTAATTTATCCCGTACAGTGTATTAATATTGAGCCCAACAGAAAAAAAACATGACTTAAACCTAAAAATCTAGAAACAAAGTCAGCCTTTGTGCTTAGATGTGAGTGTATGTCCTTTAACATAAAAGTTACATATTCCTTGAAACACATTTAGATATTTTGGTTAAACATAATTAACTTAAGACTGAATTTTCTTTTTGATTTGTTTATAACTTTGTATTCTGAGATAATTGTAGATACACATGCAATTGTGAATCCTGTTTATAGAGGTTGTAGAGAGATCCTGTACACTCTTCACTCAGTTTTCCCCAAAGATAACATATAACCATAGTGTAATATAGTTACATAGTCAGGAAATTGACATGGGTACAATCCACTGATTTTATTCAGATTGTACCAGTTTTCCTTGCACTCATTTGTGCGTGTGCACATTTCTATGTAATTGTATCAAATGTGTAGATTTGTTTTACTGCCACCATCGTCAATGTATAAAAAAGTACTGTTTAAAAGTCCCTTGTGCTACCATTGGATAGTCAGTCACCTTCTTTCCTACTTTCTTCCCTAACCCCTGGCAACTATATAGTCATGCAGTATATAACATTGTTTTTATTTCTCTCCCACTCAGCATGATTCCCTTGATACCCATCCAAGTTGTACATACCAATAGTTTGTTCCTTTCTATTATTGGATAGTAGTCCATAGTGTTATAAATATCATAATTACATTAACCCTTCATCCATTGAAGGATATTTCGGCTTTTCTCAGTTTTTGGCTATCACTATAAATAAAGGGGCTATGAACATTCATCTGTTATTATAAACATAAATTTTCTTTTTTTTTTCTTTCTGGGTTTAAACACTCAAGGGTGTAATTGCTGAGTAATATAGTAAATATATTTTGGAAGAAGCTGCCAAATTGTTTTCCAGGATATTTGTATGATTTTACATTTAGCAATTTATGAGTTTTTCCAAATTCATAGTAGCATTTGTTGCTATCACTATTATTTTTAATTTTAACCATTCTGATAGATTTGTATAATAGCTCACTATAGTTTAATCTAAATTTTCCTAATAGGTAATGATGTTGAATGTCTTTCCAAGTGATTATCTTATTTAACAAGAATATTATACATCTTTCTAATAAAAATTTTCAATATTTCTATATACCAAAATTTAAAGACTTTTAAAATCATGTCAAAAGCTCTGAGCATCCTACCTTTCTTCTCATCTTGAAACTTAGTAAACAAAGCCATTATTGAAGTTATACTTTAATTATTCTATCATTTTCTTTGAATTTTGGCTTTTAGCAAGATGGCATTTACAGATAATTTATTTTGCCTTTTGCCAATTAATTGTCCAATGACCTTCTTTTTAAACCAGCAACAAATACCAACTTAAACTTGCTGAAAAACAAGCTGCTGGAAAAGAAACAGCTGGAAAACAAGCTGCACCTAAATTTCCATGAGCTTAAAATATTACATTCACACTTGCTTGCTTAAAATGCACATGCTTGCTTTGTTTTAATGTTTTACGCAGTAGATGACCTATAGCATGTATTATGCTAAAGAAAATTCGTGGTGAGCAATCCTGAGATTGACCATAAGGGCAGGAAGGAGGGCAGATATTTCCTTAGGGTAAAACAATGGACCATCCTGCAAAGCCAGATCATCCATTAATGGAACTTTGTTCTGGCATGAAAGCATGTGGTTAAGCCCAGGGGAAATATTTGCTATCTCGAGATGTCCTGGAGGCAATAACAGGATAGATTTAGAAATTTTGCATACCCTGAGGAGGCTGATTGTTCCTGGAAGGGATAGGCCTGAAATTAATCAATTAATCAGCAAGGAGAACTTGGTGCTTATTGCATGGAATATGTAAAGCCCCTCCTCTTTGATCCCATTTTTTTCTGAGCTGTATACTCCTAATAAATATGATGTCGACCAGGCTTTTGGGACTCTGGATTCATGAGATCTTGAGTCCCCTGGTACCATCTTTGCTATTTACTTTGTCTCTCTGTTTCTTAAGTCTTGCATCACCCGTCCTCAGACACGGTCCCGAGATGCACTGGATGCAGCAAAAGTCTTCTTAACTTTTAAATACTTTTAAGTGTCATACCAATTGGCCATTTAATATAATTGTGTTTTGTTTTTTAATTTATTGATCCCACAATAAGATGGACATATTGGTAGATACCAGGAAAGTCAAAATTTCCCCCAAATTCGAAAATTTTCACTAAAATTTCCCTTTCTTTCCTGGGGTTTGAAACATCCTTAACAAAGGCACAAAGAATTGGATGTAACTAGAGTTTAGGCCTATATCCGATTAGAACTTGCTCCAAGTGATGGTGCCTTTTTAAAAAAAAATTGAGGAAAATTGAATTCAGAAAGAGGAGGAGGGAGGGAAAGGAGAGATTTAAATAGAAAAATAGCAAAATTTTGGTGACTCTACAAGTATAGCAGTGTGGTTGGACTAAGTCAGTTGAGTGTTCTATAAATAACAATAAGATCAAGTTTTTTCATGGCTCAAGATTTCTCTATTAATAATTTTACATTGTTGAACAATTTTTGAGCAGAAGATATTGACATCTTCACTTGTCAAAAATTGTTTCTCTTTGCAGTTCCGTTGGTTTTTGCTTTGTTTGAAAACTCTACTGTTATGATCATGCACAGTAGAATTGTTGTATCTTCCTGATATATTACTCCCTTTATCGTTATAGAATGTCTTTCTTCTTCCCTGGTTATATTTCTTGCTCTGAAAGCTACATTGCACGATATTAACACAGGAACTTTGCATATGTATTTGTTTATCCATCCTTTTACATTTAATCTGTCTCTTTCTTTATGTTTACATTGCTGTTTTTTAAGGCAGCATATAATTAGACCTTGCTTTTTATCCAATTTAAGATATCTACCTTTAACTTTCATTGTGTAGATGATTTGTATTTTTAATTTGATAATTGTTATGATAGAGTTTAAATCTACCATCTTGCTGTTTGTTTTGTTTCATCTATTTCTTTATTCCTCTTTTTCATGTTTTCCAAACTTCTTGGTGTGAATATTTTTATGATTCCATTTCCTCTCCACTATTTTTATGCTTTTTTCACATATTATTATTTTTTGTTGATGTATAGTTGATTTACAATATTGTGCTAGTTTCAGGTGTACAGCAAAGTGATTCAGTTATATTCATATTTTTTTCAGATTCTTTTCCATTATAGGTTACTATGAGATATTGCAGATATTTCTCTGTACTATACAGTGAATCCTTGTTGTTTATCTATAGTGGTGTTTATGTATAGTGGTGTGTATATGTTAATCCCATATTCCTAATTTGTCCCTTCCCCATCTTTTCCACTTTTGTAGCCATAAGTTTTATTTTTTATTTTTTAAATTGAATTATAGTTAATGTTCAGTGTTTCTGGTGTACAACATAGTGATTCAGTTTCATATATATATATATATATAAAATTATCATATTCTTTTCCATTATAGGTTATTACAAGATATTGAAGGTAGTTCCCTGTACTATACTGTAGAACCTTGTTGTTTATCTGTTTTATATGTAGTAGTTTGTATCTGCTAATCCCAGACTCCTAATTTATCCCTCCTCTGACCTTTCCCTTTTGGTAACCATAAACCATTGTTTTCTATGTTTGTGAGTCTGTTTCTGTTTTGTCAAAAATTCATTTATATTATTTTTTAGATAATGCATATAAGTGATATTATGTAATATTTGTCTTTGTCTGACTTCACTTAGTATGATATTCTCTAGGTCCATCCATGTTGCTGCAAATGGCAGTATTCATTCTTTCTTATGGTTGAGTGATACTCCATTGTGTGTGTGTGTGTGTGTGTGTGTGTGTATATATACACACATACACCATATCTTCTTTATCCATCCATTTGTTCATGGACACTTGGTTGCTTCTTTGTCTTGGTTATTGTAAATAGTGCTGCTATGACCATTGGGGTACATGTATCTTTTCGAATTAGAGTTTTTATGTTTTCCGAATATATGCATAGGAGTGGGATTCTGCTGGATCAACTCTATTTTTACTCTTTTTTAAGGAACCTCCATGCTGTTCTCCATAGTGGCCACATAAATTTACATTCCCACCAACAATATAGGAGGATTCTCTTTTCTCCACAGCCTGTCCAACATTTATTATTTCTATATTTTTTGATGATGGCCATTCTGACTGGTGTGAGGTGAGATTGTAGTTTTGATTTGCATTTCTCTCATAATTAATGATGTTGAGCATCTTCTCAGGTGCCTGTTGGCCATCTGTATCTCTTTCTTTGAAGAAATGTCTATTTAGATCTTCTGTCCATTTTTTGATTGCTTTTTTGGGTTTTTTGATATTGAGTTGTATATTTTGGAAATTAACCCCTTGTCAGTCACATTGATGAGAACTCTGCTGTCGTCTTGTCTTTTTCTTCAGTACGTAATGTGCTCTCCCATCCTCCCTCGACTGCTTTTAAGATTTTCATTTTAGTACTGTTTGTCAGCAGTTTGATGCTTATGTGCTTTGGTGTTCTTTGCTTTATGATTTTCTATTTATAGTTTGTTGATGACTTTGATTTGTGGCTTCATATTTTTCATCAAACATGAAAAAAATGGCTATTGTTTCTTCAAATATTTTTTCTGTCTCCTATTCTTTCTTCTCCATGTACACTAGTTATATGTATTTATATTGCTCAATACAATCATACAGCTCACAGATGCTTTATTTATTTAGTTAGTAGGATCTCTTATCTCCACATTTCATTTGGATAGTGTCCCTTTTATTTCATATTTTATTTTGGATCATTTCTCTGTATTTCACTTTGGATGACTTCAAGTTTGCTAACCTTTTTTTTTTTTTCTGCAGTGCGTGATATATTGTCAATCCCATCTGGTGTATTTTTCTTCTCACACATTGTATTTTTTCTCTCTAGAATTTTAATTCTAGATTATTTTTCATTCTATTTCATCATCATATTCATGTGTTCCTCTGTCTTCTTAACATATAGTTGATGTTTGTAATAGCTGATGTACTTGCTTGCTAATTCTATGATCTGTGTTATTTCTCAGTCAGAATCTATTTACTGATTTTTACCTTAGCTATAGGTCATATTTTCTTGTTACCATGAATGCTCATTAGATTATTTGATTTCCAAATTATTAATTTTATCTTGTTAGGTTTTAGCTTTCATCTTTTTCTTGTAAAATGCCGTTGGCTTGGTTCTCTGATGCAGTTAAGCTACTTGCAGTCACTGTGATGTTGTCAAGATTTGTCTTTATTCTTTGTGAGAATACATCCATATTAGTCTGTAATGCTACTTCAGCCTTACTGTTAAGGAAAACTGTTCCGTGGACTTACTCAGTGATGTCTTCTCTATTAGCTGGATTTTTTTACTCTACTTGAGAGGATCATAAACTATTCTCAGACTTGTGTAGTTCCAGCATTTGTACTGCTGACTTTTTTGGTTGTTCTTTCTCTGACTTTGGATTATTTTTTCATGCAACAAATAGTACCCAGGCAAAGTACTTGAGGGAACCCTTTTGCAGATCCTGGAATTAGTGTGTTTGTCTTTCTGTCTCTGGCTCCCTCCTCTTGAGTTATTTTGTCTCTCAAATTCTAACCAGCTGGCCCTCTCAGAAGTCCAGACTCTGCTTTTATAATTTACAAAGTCTACTTCCTCTTCTGTGTGCTGTGCCAGGGAAATTATCCAGGCAGAAAGCCGACTTAATTGTAGATCTCACCTCATATTCACACATCTCTTAGGAGTTGCTTTGCTGCCAGTTATCCAGTGTTTAAAAGACCATTCCTTCAGATATTTTGTCTGATTTTCTAGTTGTGCAAAGTGAGAGAGTGTTGCTTACTCTTCTACCAGAGTGGAATTGTCTAATGGTGTAGACTGATGGATATAAATTTCTAACCTAAATAAGGTCCAAGTTTTTTTTCTTGCATATTAATGTTTTTGTGTCCTGTTGTTCAAAATTTTATCTAATCCAAGATCATAGAGGTATACTTGTATATTTATTTCTACGTACTGTACTTTTCATCTTTAGAATTATGATTTTAGTTTCTATAGTGATTCCATCTGAGATAATTTTCTTTCAGCCTGAAAAAGTTGTCTTAAGTTAGTACTTTAACCACTTGTTAAATAATGAAAAAACTGTATGATAGTTTATTTTGATTTACTCCTCCTTTCTGTCTGTCAGTAGAAGCCATTAGAAGCTTCCATTCTTAGCTACAATGGAGTAAGACAGGCTGGATTTACCTTCCCATTTTACACATCTGGAAACTCAAAAAAAATATAAGTTGATCAATTTAAATACAAAATGTGTTTATTGTCTTAATTCTACTTCTCTTATACCGTATGTGGGACTAACAGTTATCCAGAGCTAAGTAATTTCCTTACCCTTTCTTTTACTGTAATCCAAGTCATTTTTTTCTTAAGATACTTAACCAGAATTTTATTTGGCAGTGTATTTTGGTAAACCATATCAATCTTCTTAAGCATTCATTGTTCAAACAAATCCTATTTATTTTTCAATTCTTATTAATTGTTGATATTGTACTTATTGACTTGCAATAACTTTATATTTCAAAGAAAGTAGTCCCTTGACTCTGATATTAGTTAAAGATAACTTAAGGTTAAAATATAAAAAAAAATTTAAGTATGTCTAAAATTACTATGGGAGAAAATTGGAAGTAAATAAGATTTGAAGTAAATAAAAAGATCTGAGAAGTGAGCACTAGAACTTTAGAAAATGTTTAAGATGAGCAAAGGGCTTTAGTGCCAGACTTCTCAGTCTGGGCTCTACCTCTTACTACTTTTGTGGTTTTGGGGAAGTTTCTAAACTTTTCTTACTCCAGTTTTCTTTCTATAAAATGGGAAAATAATTATACAAATCTTATGGGACAGCACTTAGAACTGTACCTGGCTCACTGCAAGTGCTGTCTTAGCTATTTATGAATCCTAGGGCAAAAGTTTCACAAAGAGGAAATGTCAGAGAAGAAACTCCTTAGGTTTTAAGATTCTTAAAACATCTTTCAGGAGATATTTTTCAGATGCAGACTATTGACTTCAAACTGAGTCAAGGCTGCAAATATACTTATTACAAAGGATATTTAAAAATGTTCCTCAATTGAATCATTCTGTGGTCTAATTTAAATGTCTAACTATTTTACCTTAGATGCTGTTACTATTAATTCATAAATCAGTCAGTCAGTGTTATTTTTATCTATATCCAGCAAGTAATTGAATATTGAAATTGCAAACAATGCCACTTATACTAATAAAAAATATGAAATATTTAAGAATAATTTTGACAGATGATGTTTAGGATCTGTACACTGGACTCTACAGCATCATTGTTGACAGAAGTTAAATACTATCTAAATAAACAGAATGAAATACCATGTTCATATATTGGGAGACACAATATTTTTAAGATAGCATTTCTCTCTAAATTTTTATGAAGAGTTAACACAATCCAGTGAAAATCCCAGCAGAATTATTTTCTAGAAATTGATGAGTAGGTCCTAAAATTTATATGAAAATGTAAAGCAACTGGAATAGCCCACAAGTTTGAAATATAATAACAAACTTTGTTGATTTACACTATCTGACTTTAAGACTTGGAATAAAGCTATGGTCATCAAAACAACATAATATTGACGTTGACAATTAGCTCAACAGTACTGAACAGAAAGTTCACAGAGAGACCCGTATGTATATGGCTAATTGGTTTTAGACAGAGTTTCCAGGGCAAGTCAATAGGGAAAACAAAATCTCTCAACAAATGATGCTGGAATAATTTTAATCTTTAAAGACAAACATTTCTCCTGAAACCACACAAAATTAACTTGACATAAACATAGATTTAAGTATAAAACTTAAAACTATAATCTTCTAGGAGAAACCACAGGTGAAAAGTCTTAGTGACTTTTTATTTGGAAAAGATTTGTTTAATAAGAGAAAGATAGCAAAAAATATAAATGAAAAAAATAAATTAGACTTCACCAGAGTTACAAATTCTTGCTTTTCAAAAGATTATGCTAAGAAAATAAAAAAGAAACACTTTGGGAGAAAATATTTGCAAGTTATATTTTTGACCAGTGATTTATATTTAGGTTATACAAAGTGCCCTTGCAACTCAAAAGTAAATACACACACCAAAAAACCTAATTAAAAATAGGTAAGAGAATCAAACAGATGCTTCACCAAAGAAGGTATATGGATGGTAATCACATGAAAAGATAAGCAACATCATAAAGATTAAACAATAATCTTTAGAGAAATGCAAATTAAAACCATAATTGAATATCATTGTGTACCCATTAAAATGGCTAAATTCAAAAGGACCAATCAAATTGTGTTGGTTGGGATGAGATGCCACTGGAGCCATCACACGGTAGTGGTGGGAATGTAAAGTCACACAATCATTTTGGAAAAACAGTTTTGTTTTCTTAAAATGTTATACACATCCCAACCATATGACCTAGCAAACTCAATCCTAGACATTTACCTGAGAAAATAAATGTATGTGTCCACACAAAGATTTGCACCCAAATGTTCACAACAGCTTTATCTGAAGTACCCCAAACCTGAAGCCACCAAAAAATGTCCGTCAACAGGTGATGGGTGAATAATTTGTAAAATATCCATATGTTGGAATATTGCTCAGTGATTAAAAGAAAAAAAAGAATAATGAATATATGCAAAAACATGGATGAATCTTAAAATAATCAAAAGTGGAAGAAGCCAGAAAAAAAAAGTTTATACAGTATGATTCTAATTGTAAAAAGTTCCAAACAGTACATACTGATTTATAGTGTCAAAAAGCAGACTGGTGCTTTGCTTGTGGGAGAGGGATTGAGAAGACATGAATTTCAAAGGAGCATGAGAAAATTTTTTAGTCATCATGATAGTGGTGGTTTTGTAGATATGTATATCTCAAATATAAAATTTAATACTTTAAACATATGCAGTTTTTACATGTCAATTATATCTCACTGATGTTCTTTAATTTTTGTTAGTAGTTTGGAGTTAATGTATTTATGGATCAATTTGAAGAAAATTGATGCCTTTATACTATTCTTTCTATCCATAAATATGAGACATCTCTTGATTTGTTTAGGTTTCCTTAATATCTTACAGTAAGCCCTAATATTTTTTCTTATGGAGCATTTTCATAGATTTATTTTTAGAATTCTATTATTTAGAAGGAAAGTTAAGCTGTCACACTAAAGAAACCAACACAACAATGACATAAAGTACAATTACATCTCTTTTTCTTACACAGTCTATATCTGAGTCAGTTATCAGGAAATGGAAAGCACTCCACAGGGGCTTACTTAGTGATCGGAAAATAATGGGGTTATTTTGGCAAACAGGCTCCTTCCTTCCTTCCTTCCTTCCTTCCTTCCTTCCTTCCTTCCTTCCTTCCTTCCTTCCTTCCTTCCTTCCTTCCTTTTGTTTCTTTCTTTATCAAATCAGTTCCTTCAAATACTTTAGTTTTCTGAACTATTGACCTTTAGTCAGTACCAGCTTCAGTACCCCTAGTTCTTTTCATGGATCTGTAGCTTGCTTTGTTTTTAGCTTTTGTCCTAGATCCATGCCAGTTGGCCTTATTTTATTGTTAACTACTGTGCTGGGAAAGGCTAACTCAGCAGGCCTGGGTTGTCCCACCCCTGAACATTCCCAAGAAAAGCTTATTGTCAGGACGGCCTTTTGGCTATGCCCTGGGAGGTGAGCTCTGTGACCTTGGAGTATCCTGCCTGATAAGAATGTTTGTGTATGCCTGAGATTTGAGGCCCTGTAGTTCTAGTTTGATCAGATAGTTTATGCTAACCATGTAATTAATGTGATTAATCAATGTTTTTACTCTGGGGGACTGAAGTCTGAGTAATTGAAATCACACAGGTGCTACATGCCTACATGACTCACCCCAATAAAAATTCTGAACACCAGGGCTTGATAATACTTTGCATTTGTTGTCAGACTTCATTACTGGGAAAATTAAGTGCTTATGTGCATTGGGTGACTCCGCTGGGAGAGAGCAGCTGGAAGCTCACACCTGCTTCCTCCTGGACTTTGCCCCTTGTACCCTTTCCCTTTGCTGACTTGTACCTTATCTGTGATAAACAGCAACCATGGGTATAACAGCTCTTCTGGGCCCTATGTATCCTTCTGGCAAATCATTGAGCCTGAGAGTGGCCTTTGGGACCCCTGACACAGCTACTTTGAGACCATTTGAAACAGGAACCATAGGAAGACAAGGTTCTTGTCGCCCACCTTTACTTATTGGCTCTGAAGGATGAATTAGCCTTTGAGAAGGGATCTGGGGAACAATAATAACTACTGCTTCTTGGGATTTAAACCCTCAGGGCCCTCTGATGGATTGATCTCAGTAATGGCTTCAATCAGTGGTCTCCCTGTATCATACACAGTCATTTTACTTTTCAGTCTCCTCCTAGTTTGGTTCTAGACTTGTTCGTGTGTCTTGCTTTGGCCAATGAGAGGTTAGCAAACATGACATGAAGAGAGACTTATAAAAGCCCTTGCATGCTGCTGCTTTTTCTCTTGGAACTCTTGTTGTTCTCATGAGATGAAACCTAATTTAGTCTCTGAGAGGACGAGAGACCATGTGGAGATGAACTGAGCTGCCCAGTAGGGACCATCTTGGTCCAGGAAGTCCCCGGCTGACTCACTAGCAACTGACATACAGATATTTGATTAATAAATATTAATTATGCATAATTTAGATTTTCTGAGGGTTTGTTAAACAGCAGCATTATTGTGGCAATAGTTAATGATTGTAAGTCCTAAATATGTATTTTTACTATCTCGTCTCTTGCAAACTTGTCAACACACCCAAGTATTCTGACCTTTTGTATCTGCTTCCCTTAGAACTGTAGGGTTTCAAGGCACATGGTCTTCCTTCGAACTTATCAAAGGTAACAGTTTTATAAAATGTTTTGCCATGATATATCCTATCCTCAAGTTGTACCTTAAAGCTGCTGACTACTTCTCAGTTAGTCTTCATCTTATTTCCTGCTCTGTGCTACCATCATCTCTCTCAACTCAATAATTCATGGTAACTTTCTAATTCATGGTCTTGATTTTGTTTGGTGTTTTTTTTTTTTTTTTTTTTTTGCCACATAGTTTCAAAATGATTCCTAAAAAAAGATTTATTTTCTTTCTTTGTTTACGACGTTCAGAAAAAAATCTAAATCTCTTGTATACATGTCTTGTCAGTCCTATT
The DNA here is from genome assembly GCF_009834535.1 of Camelus ferus. Taxonomy (NCBI): domain Eukaryota; kingdom Metazoa; phylum Chordata; class Mammalia; order Artiodactyla; family Camelidae; genus Camelus; species Camelus ferus. The sequence goes on from NC_045700.1 coordinate 55,032,499, forward strand.
GATCTGTCTCTCAGCTGTCTCTCCTTTTACCCCCTCTCATTCAGGTTCTTCCTGGTCCTCACACTTACTAAGCATTCAACAGCCCCGAGGTCTACACACTCACTGTTCCCTATGCCTCTTTGACTCATGCCCCGGATATTCACAGGGATCACTTTCCCATTATTTAAGCTATTCTTATGCAGAGATGGAATTCAGTGAGCTATTACCAGTAAAGCCTGCTGAGTATCATGCAGCAATCTTTGAGCATAATCAGGAATCTTTCTAATTGGGAAATGATCAAACCTTAGAGTTTTTAAATATTTGACTATTTTTAGTGCTTCCTTGTTACTTTATTCAGAAAGTGATAGTTCAGGACCTGAGCCCCCCAAATATGGTGCCTTGACATAATGAATATTTTAAGCTGAAGGAGTTTGAGAAAAACAGCAGAAGCAAGAAGATCTGACCTCCCCCCTCTCTTTCTCCCTGAAAGAGATCTTAAAACCCTCACGTGAGAGTTGCCCTCCCTATACCAGGAGGAAAGGAGCGTCCTTATCTCTAAAAACAAAAGACACTGAGAAGAATCTGAAGAGGCCTTGCTAAGTTTCCCCAGTTTACTTCACTTACCTCACACTAACTTATCATATTTCTCCAGGACTGTCCATTCTTCATCAAACCTAGCATAAAAATGCTCATGTCTAACTGTTTCTTTCAGTTTTCATTTCCTCCCGAAGGCTCCCTTGTCATGTAAAACTTACGTGACATAAATTTACAAGCTTTAGTCCTATTAAACTCTTTGTCAGTTTAGTTTTCAGACCCATCCAGGGACATAGTAGCATTAAGAAAAACATTTTCCTCTCCCATGGAGGCCTTCCCATCCATCCTGTATGAAATAGCATCTTCCTTCACTCTCAAAATAGTGCTTTTCCACAGATTTCCCTCTCCTTTTTCCTGCATGGCATAGCATCAGATACCGCTCCCCAAGTAGAGTGTAACCTTATCAGTGTCGTGATTGGTTTTTAGCTTTGTTCTAAACATAATAGGTCCTCAGTACATATTTGTTGATCAAATGAAGGAACCTTTATCTACTTGCATCCTAAAGCAAATTTTCCTCGAAATAAGTTAGCCACTTCACAGTGATAAACCCAGTGGTCATCCTGTGGTGTTCGTTGACAGTCTAGGCCCAATGGAACTATCCCAGGTGGTCACGAGCTCTACCAGCGTCATCCATTCTTCGACGTTTTCCCACCCATGTGAGTGACAACATGCCTCAACTTTCTCAGTATCCAGCATGTGGCTGTTGCATCAAACGTGCACAATACACGCACATCACACATACTCCTACCCCACAAAGCAATAACTTTCAGCAATAGCGCATTATAAACTAAGGAGGAACAGAAAGATAATATTAACTCTCTAATTGTGAAGTAAATGTCTACAAAAGAACTATAACTTTATTTACGAGTGTGGAGGAGTTTTAGTTCTATTTTTGGTTTCCATCTTCCAACTTTCAAATGATGAAGAGACTTTCTTCAGGCCTTAGCATATTCCCCTTAGAGCCTCTTGTTATTGGGTTGACTTTGCCTTCACATGTAGATCCCTTGGGCCAATCTTCTAGAGTTGCTTCAAGCTCAGCTACTTTCCTTGGTGCTCACAGAATTTGTTTGACTAAGTCACTGGAGTGGGGCTTCTTCCAACATAGGTATCTCTCTCTGTTTTGCAGAGCCCACCAGCCTCGTACTTTTATATCATTTTCAGGAAAATATTGGGCATTGCATCCTGTGTCCTTCAAATTCCAGGTGGCACAGATTCTCTGCTTCTCTTGCTTCCCCTCTCTGGGTACACACATCTGAGGCCACCCACTGGATAGAATACCTAGTGTCTGATGTGGGGAAGAAAGTTATTGTTCTAAGGGCACCACTTGAGAGGACGGGAAACTTACAATCTTACATCTCATTAAGGTGGCAATAAGGAGCATTTTTAGTTTGTAAACCCCTGAGTAATGACTTAGAAGCAAGTTGTCATTTCATTATTGCGCAAACCTTTGAAATTGATTACAGCGTGCCAGGTCGCAGTAATTGAGGAAGCAAACTTTTGTGAAAGATTAATTTCTTTACCTTACTCTTTTGTACACATTGTCAATGCTATTAGCTTTTTCTCTTTTAATTTCATCCTGTTTTTCATTAGACTTTTGTACCATGTTGATTAATATGATTATAATATTTTGAGGAGATGGGGATTTCCATGTTTTCTGGGATCCTATGACTTACATGAATATCCCTTTGAGATGTCGATTCTGTCTGGCAATTTATTATATTGACAAATATTAATAAAAATTCACCTTCCAGCAGTCTTGCTATTAATTATTATGCACATGGTTGATGAAAATATATTAGGTATGTTTGCTACATAAAATACACTGTATGAGGTACTCAAAAGTAGATAGTAGAAAATCAAAGATATGGTCCAAATAAACCATACATGAAAGCATTTTACAGAAAGTGGTTTGATTTTATTGGAGTTAGTTGAAAGCAGATAATTTTATTCAGGAAAACATCTATACTATAGATATGAGCTTCTATATGAGTCCTGTATAAGGAAAAGGGAAGAAAAAGCCAAAAATGTTTTTTACACTTTACCTACAAGGAATGAAAAAAAACTGATTCTTTGATGTTGGAGAATGATAAGTGATATGGATTTTTGAGTTGGCTTTATAAAATCCCAATTGTTAACAAAACTCTTCTGAATCAAATTTATATTTTAACATTCTCTCCTCTGATTACTGATTAAATTTGTGATAAAAGCACATAGAGCATGTACCTGATTTTCTCACATATAAAAATAGAAATAATGACACTATTCTTAACACTATACGTTATAGTGTTTTCCACTGCCTAATTTATGATATGGACATTGAAAATTAGTGTCAAAAAGTAAGGTATTGTTTTACTGTTTATATTTTTTGTAATATTTAGAAAATGTACAGATAATTTTGCAGCTGATTTCCATTAACTAAGCCCAACTGAAAATCCATTACTTCTACTTAACTTGGAATATACTTAATATATTGTTGGGGAGTATGTTCAAACACTACAAATTTTAAATACTTCTTCATTCCATAGTACAGAGAAATTTCAGCATTTTCCTAGCTTTAATTTTCAGGCTAGTAAGTTCAGTTGCATGCCGTATTTCAAGTGTTCGAGTGTTTTTCTAATGCTTTTCTCCAATTGAGATATTAACCTCTGATTGATGATAAAAATGTTACTACTCATTAATTATTCTCAACTAACACCTTTAGAAAACATTTTACATAAGTATTCTAAAATATCTTTAAAGATGAGTTTATATTTTAAATTGTCTTTAGAGACTCTCTTCTTTAATTTTAGGACATTTATTTATAGTTGTGATACACACTAGAACTTCTTTTCCTGAACTAACTATATTTTAAATGTAATCTTAATTTCATAAAGATAAGGTGATTTAAAGCAGAGGATAATTTTGTGAAAATTGAAAAGTTTCTTTAAAATATTGGTTGGTTTTTAGTCTATATTCCCATTAGAATCCAACCAGATAAGTGCTTTAGTAGAAAGTAATGAGTAATTCTGTTACTAAAGCCAAAATTTCTCAAGACAGAAAATAGAGAACCAAATATCAAACATCTTATTTTGCTTAGAGATTCACATTATTACAGATAATAAAATTTTATTTTATAATAACATATAAAAATCACAATGTATTGTATAAATGCCATCATTTTTATCACTATTAATCTTTTATAGTTTAGGTCCTCTGAGCAACAGACACCAAGACAGTGTAGTGAAGGAAAGACTTTACCTCTGCTCTCCTAGGTTCTATATCTGGGTCTGTGAATAGCTGGGAATAGGTAGATTAATAGGGGAGACTGTATATAAATTTATTCATTTTTGATATTACATCATGGGGTCATCACAGGAAAAAAGGTGAATACTCAAAATAGCAGTGAGATATGAGAGCTTATATGTTGTCTGAATAGGAGAAGGAGACTTAGAAGAAAGTAAATGATTTTTAAGAAAGATAAATGGGCCCTTATAAGAATAAATGGGAGATATGATAGTTTTTGATAGAGTTTATCTGAGTATAGTGTTGACTTCTAGTCTATCCTGTGATAAGTTAACCTTCCCTCATTGATGAAACTCCTGGGGAGGGGATTTATGACAAATGAGTTCCTTTTGGAAGATGTCTTTAGGCCAATAAGGAGAATTCAGAAAAAGCCTTTCTCTGCATTTGCTGTTTTTCACATGCTGATAATCCTTAAGCCGAGAGGCATATTTGAGGGTGTGACACCTGCCACCCTTCAACAGGATTCAGTGTGTAAGAGATGTGTTGCAGAAAACTTCTTGGAGGAAAAATGAGGGGAGTTCAGAGGAGAAGAAACATACTAGACTGCAGTGTAGAACAGATACGTGTGAAGGAGACAGGGTTGGAAGGAAGGTTGGATTATGGTGCAATTCTAAGAAAGTTTTTGGGAGGCTAGTGAGAAGTACTCAATGCCTAAGTTGCTAACAGGAGTGGACTTGCCTTAGTACCCCTGCCACACTCAGTCATTGGCTGGGAGCATCTCATGGGAAGTGTGGCTTCAACACAAAGATGAGGTATAGACAGTGGGTAGTAGTCAGTCATGCTCCCTGAAATAAAAATGTGCTCCCTGCAGCATACTTTCATGGCCAGCATTTATCATTTTCGGTTTGTTAGAAAGAATCTTCTTAGTATGTTATGACATCTCTAGAATTTCTCAAGTATTTATTTTTCCATTCCTATGGAATAGAATTCAAAATGTGACAAGCTTCCTGTATCTGAGGATATAACTTGGAAGATATAGTATGAAAACCTATCATCAAAGTTATATATTTACTGAAGAAAATAGCCAGTTTCACAGGAGATAATCCAGTTTGGCATGATGACATTCTAAGGGCATAAAAATACGTAAGGAATAGTTATCTTCATATACTTGCCAGCAGTCCAAGAGTCAGGCAGACCCCAGAAATGGGAATTCAGGAGTAAGAAGTCTGTAAGGGTTGGGGGAAACCTCAGGTAGCAGACCGTTTTCTGCTGGAGTAAGATTCAAGGATGGGGTCCAGTCCCTGGGAAGTTAACAGGTTGAGTAAAAAAAGTAGGACAGGACCCCAGGCCTAGAGTTTGGAAGATAAACTGTTTTCAATGCAGAGATTTAGAGTTTCAGGCCCAGGGAACAAAGTTAGATTTCAGTGATAAGAATTGGGGTCAGGATAGACAAAATCCGTAACAAATCAGAAGCCCAATTATCCAAACTGACCAGTCAGTAAGATTAGCAGCAAGAGTAAATTGACCATGTGTCCCATCACGCTGGCCTAGAATTCTTAATGTCTTTGTGCTTTTGGTTATCAGTAGACTTAGAGACTGAATCGGAAATGAACTATGTTGGATTTGGAGTTTTTCCAGTCACTTTAGAGACTGAAGCTTCAGAATGAGGCAGGACCAGATGCCCACTTTTTCTGGTTCAGGACATTACAACCTTACCGTTGTTCTCCCTGCTTCCATCTTGGAGTCTATCACATTGTTGCTGAACAACTGAGATAGATTTAAGATGAAGATCTTACATCTCCTACTCTTCATATGACTTCATTGAATTGTGTAGATTATTTCCAGTAATGTTCTAGTGTCACTGTTTGTTTTTTAAATTTTTATTCTTTAATTCAGGGCTTTTGCAATGGTAGCTAATCTATTCTGCTGAATGTTACAGAGGACTACTTACATTTCATATTTCAGCAATATTTTGTAGCAGTCTTGTCTGAGCTAATCTTGGAAATTTTCAATCAAGAAGCCCTCTGCTTTTCTTCATTAGTTATTTAAGGTCTGAGACTATGGAGTTCAGTGCCTGTTCTGTGTACTTATAGAGCTTTCTAGAAATACTCAGTTTATGTAGCATAATTGGAAGACATTATTCATCATTTTTGTTTGTGGGAGCTTGAACCAAGAAATTCAGCTACTATAACATTGAAAAGTCATTAGTATAAGAATTTCTGGTTAGCATATGCAATTTTTACTATATTTTCATCACTTCGATTCTTCAAAAGTGCTAATTTGTTATTGTAATAAAGAGAAATACATTCTAGGGATCATAACTATTTTATTATTGATAAATATAATTTTTAAAACTTCAAATGTTTATAACATGTTTCTTATGCCTAACTGTGGCATTGATTTAAATTATCCTCAAACTACATTAATACTGAAAGTCTCCTCTGATACATTTATTAGTTTGTTGATATAAACACGTTCAAAATTTTTAACAGTTATTTTTAGGTAACTATAATAAACAACATATTTTTAAATTTTTATATTTGAAATATGGTTACTATAATTTCTGAATCAGCTAATAACTACCTTCAGACTTTTAAAGGTGGTGTCTGCTCATGTGGATAAAAGTTGTTTTGTTTTTCAGAATTCTCTTCATTGTTTAGTTAGCATAAAGCATTTTCATTTCTAGAGTTACTCTCAAAGTTTAATACAACCTCCATTCTTACAAGTAAGTAGAAAATGATTTATGTTTTTTCATTTCTAGTTTTACATAAAGCATAGTTACTCACAATGAAAATGCATCATTCTAGAAATCTCTACTGGAAAATTTCCAGACCAATATCTCTCCCAAAGAGGAAAGGTTGTTTAATAATGAGCCCAATGCAATTATCATACAATCTGTGTAAGTATTTGCTATCTGAATATCAGCCCATTGAGTGCAATTGATTTAGAAAATACTTGGATTGATTTCTGGTCTCTCAGTATGGAAGCCTCTCTTTAATGAATATGGTAGATGGACTAAGAGAGAGCTAAAACACAGTTTATTAAAGATGATTACTTGAGTTTAAAACTTTTGGGGAAAGTGCATTTATTATCTTTTGCTAAGTCCCCAGGAAATAAGAATTTCTCACAAGATCTTTTATTATAATGTGTAAAAACCTACTTACGACTTGCAAGCATAAAATGAGAAATTAAACAGCTTAGTTGTGAATTATTTTCTTTCATAGAGCATTAAACATTAATAGGATAATATTTCTATTTAGAACCAAGAAACAGTATCTAATTAATATACTAACATACTTATTCATATGATTCATATAAATGTATTAATAACATTTTTCTTGATCTCTAAAGAAAATGCTCTATTAGCCATTATTTTCTACAAAAAAAATGAAGCATTTCATTTTGTATAAGATTGTGATTTTTTTAAAGGAATGTTTTATAAATAAATGTTTTATAAATTTTATTATTGTCACCTTCAGGTCAAGATGTATATTCTGCTGAGGCCCCATTGCAACACCCCCTCAGGGTGATGAAAAGAGCAGGGAGAGCCACTTGAATGCGGCAGGTGCTTAGATTCCTGGAAACTGACCAGTCCTCATGGTACCAGCCTAGTGGGCATCAGTCTCATTCTGGTCCTGGTTGATTCATACGCATCAGTGCCAAGGAGGAGAACAGGTGAGACAACAGAGATCAGTAACTACAGGATTTATTGCCTGTGCTGAATTGACCAGCGTCAGCAGCAATTAGTCAGCAGTTCACAGATGCTCTCTAGAGCAGTGCTTCTCAGACTTTAATGTACATACAAATCCTCCTGAAATCCTGTTAAATTGTAGGTTCTGATTCAGTAAGTCCAGGGTAGCAGATGGGGCTGAAATTTTGCAGTTCTAACAATCTCTTGAGTGATGCCCGTCATGTTGATGTAGAGTCCACACGTGGAGTAGACTGGTCTGGAGCACTTCAGGCTCAAAATTCCTTTACCTGAAACACCATCACTTCCCTAAACACCTTCCCAAAATTTCCCGCAAGGTAGACCAGGTAGAGCTAACTATATCCATCTGAAGTGTGTGTGTGTGTGTGTGTGTGTGTGTGTGTGTGTGTGTGTGTGTTTCCCCCATTAACTCAAATACTGTAGATAGAAGTCTTTTACAAGAATAAGACAGACACTCTTAACTATTTGACCAGAGAACTGTTTGTCTCTTGGTCAGCCTCTACTGTTTTACAGTTCTATGAAATAATTCTCTTTCTCCATCTGTCTTTTCCTGCCCCAAATTTGTGCAAAATTCAAGTGCTTTTTAGTTTTACCTGGCTAATTCGGATGACCTTCCCTTAAGCTATTCAGTAGATTCTTCTGCTGATCAATACTCAAACTCAATCTATTAAGAATTTGGGGAAAATTATGTTCATTTTAAATGTAAACCCTAAGAGATTTTCTGAGTAGAATTTTTAAAAAAAACATTATGGGAGTAAAACACCCCCAGACACTTAAAATCTAATATACAGACACAAAATGAAGTTGAGCTGAATATAAAAAACTAAGGCATTTTCTAACCCTCTGTACATCTCCAAAAGAACTTCAAGTTTGTTTTGCCACGTATGCCTTTCTAGATGCAGAGACAACAACTTAAATGTGTAGAATGATTTTCATGCCACAAAGAACCTTCCAAAAGATTATTTATCTTTTTTATTTGAGGCACTTGATGAGGAAAGTGGGATCTATCATTGCCCAGGTAATATACTTTAATGATGTTGGAAGTTACTCCTACCTCCATATATTTGTCTTTTCTATTAGACTTGCAGTAGTGCCCAAAATGGTGCTATTGAGTTCTTTTCCATGAATAGGCATATAAGTCTTGGAAGTTATTTAAAGATAATTGCATACCAAAATGGTAACTTGAGAATTTATGAAGTTTATTCTGGTTATGTTCTCCAACCAGTGTCTTCTGCATCCTTTCTTTCCTGTTTATATATTCTGGCTCATACATCCTCTAAATAAATGCTGGCACTTGCAGGATTCTTTCTTGATTTTTCTATCTACTTATTATTAACAGAGTCTTACTTTCTTTGGCTAAATTTTGTTTTTCAATTATAAACAGTACACTTGAAACTCTGAATTCTTAATCTTAGCTTTCTTGAGTCCCAGAAATGTATTTCCATTACCAATTTCATAAACCTACAAAATATGTAAAAATCTAAATGAGATTTAGGGCTTGGGAGTAACTACAGTAAAGATTCTAATAACATGCAGCTATAACATGTTTAGGTTCATATACTCGTTATTCTACATTCTATGTTGAAGTTACTGGTAAGAAACTTTCATTACTAACAACCCCTTTTCAAGTACCCTGATCAACTTGGTTATTAATTTCTTTAGAATGTATTCTTACTAAGAATGGAAAATATAACTATGAGAAAGTCATAAAGTAGATATATATTTTTTTCAAAAGGCTAAGTTAATTCTTTTTTACATTTATAATCCCTGAGTGTCTGAATCCTTATAATTTCTCATACATAAATTAAATTATGCCTTTAAAGCAAAAATTCGTTGCATGATTTTAAAGCTACCAGTAAATTAAAATTTGAAAATGAATAAGTAAATATTCATTTAATCAATAAAACTCCTGCTTGTATTATGTCATCGTGACATATCCTGTTTGTAAATAGTATTGTCTGTTAAACATAAAACAAATTTTCTTGGTAGTCTTTAAAAGCTCAGTGAAAATGGTTGTTTTTTTTATCCTTAGAAAGAATTGGTTTTATTTTGTACTTGTTAAATGATTACCTCATCCTCCCTTAACAACTTGTTTCATTTAACATTACAAAGTTTTTTTTTTATTTTTCATGATGTATGTTTATATTCCCACTATTTAATTATTTACTTGTATTAGTATGTCTAAATCACATAGCAGGGCTTCTAGAAGCATTGAACTCTTATCCTATAAACCTTACCATAATTTAAAAAAATAAATTGAATTAAATAAGTGATTAAAGACATGTAAGAGAAAAAATTAAAACCTTTTATCATTTTAACTACTTCAGAATTATGACCTATGGAGTTAATTATGATTTATGAAATAAATAAATGCAATTATGTATAGGATGGTAATGAGTTAAACATTTCTGAAGTGTATGCTATAAAGCATCAAAGTTAATGGCCCAGGGAATCGTGAAAAAATGAGAAATAGTAATTTTATTGACCACAAAGGTAAAATATATAGAAATAAAAGGGAACGATTTTTAAATGTCATATATTAGAAAATTTTACTAGTATAATAAAAGGGAAACTAATGTTGCTGAGATTTTAGAAACACTGTAGCTACATCCAATTTCCATTGTATAAATAGGTACTTCCAATCTGAAACTTAAGATACCCTCTTAATATTTAGTCCAGAAACTAGAAGTTAAAGTTTGGCGATGAGGGCTATCAAATGTAGCAGCTAAGACACAACATCATCTAATAGTGTGAAGCTGTCCTGGTACCATTCCTAAGAAGCAAGCTAACATTCCTTAAGGGGATTCTTTTCAAAGAGCAGCCATAATGTAGGTAATTCTTGCTCATTTAATGACCATCTGCAAACTCTATATGAATATAATAATAGGATGTCTTGAAGGTGTCATTGTCATAAAAATACAGATGTCTGGATCTGAGACCTTTAATCAAATCTTTATCTTCTGGAAATGGCTTACCAGTTTTCAAATTAGCTATATTAAAAATAATAGTAGATATTTGATTATTAAACAACTATAAATGGCTACAAATCAATGAAACTATCTACATATTAGAAGGCCTTTGTTGCATGGAACATAGAGTAGCTAATACATGCCAGTGTTTGCTGCGTACTTCCCATCCTCACCTTCACAAGTCTGCTTCATTGCTGGTTTCTCCTATGTTAAGAGGCTTCTTGTGGCTAGCTGGACTGGGAAAGCTAAGGTGAGCCTTTGATTACAGAATTAGTAGTCACAGTCAGGACTCCAAAGATAGGGGAGTTATGTGAATAAGAACAAAGAGAGCTAATAACTTGGAATTTTCCTGTTCCATATCCTAATCAAATACTTAAAAAAAAAGTAGTTCAGTTCAGAAATAGAGAACAATAATTACTATTTTAACAGATGCTAATCATTAGTCTATTTTTTGTTGTGAACTTTATGGGATGTTTAATATTCTTTTGTATATTGGAAAATAGTGACTTAAATCTGCCACTCTGTCTTTTCATTCTGGTTGTAGTGAGTCTGCCTGAATGCTAAATGATACGGTATTTATACGACATGGTCAGCATCCTGACTGGGCTCATGCCTTTACAATTGGCCTGGCATTATATCCTGTATTTAGATTTGATTTGATGAAACCTATATTTCCTTCACTCAATATTCAGCTGAGAAGAGAAAAGGAAAAATAACATGCTAAGTAATTCTAAAATGGTTATAAACGTGTGCCAAAACTGTAAAGGGTCTGAGGTTTTTACCATACTCATGAGTTAACCTGTTACACTACCACAGCATTCATGGGTGTTGGGAGGAAACATGAGACTCCTGAATCCCGGAGGAAGGATTTATTATTTATGGCTCAGCAAGCACCGTATGTCCATTCTCCTTGTGTCCAGTCCCATGAAGGTGATGTGATGTATACATGCAGTGGGTTACATTATAATGAATGTTCAAGGTTCCCTATAGGGAACCCTGAGCTCAGGAGCCCAAATCTTTTATAATAGGCAATGAACATTCCTGCATTTGCTCTGGAGGGAAACACTATTTCTATATTCCAATTCAGAAACTGCGTAGAAAAATAAAACAGTGCCTCACTTAACAAAACATGTAGGGATGCAGGAGACTCATGGAAAATTGTCTCTCAAAAGGATGAAGAGTATATCATCATTTGAAAGTTATTGAATTCTTGTCCCCCAACTTATTTACATCACCTTCCCTACTTCTGTTCTTCCATGAACCTCAATTAATAGATCAAGAGAAAATACACTTTGAAGTATGGATATTAAAAAGATATACATAAAATTTTGTAGGAATTTGGAAAAAAGTAAATTTTATAAAGAGATGCAAGGAAATATAGCTATTAGAATGTGAAGAAAGCAAAATATTTTACCTAATATTGTGATAAAAACTGCTGGCCATGAATTCTAGAAGATAAAACACTTTCAAAGACTTGAATGCTTAAAGTGGACTAGTGGTCAATTGCTACAATTTATTTTTCAAATTATACTTAACAGAACTATCTTCATACATTAATGTGTATTTAAACAAATATCTTGTAATTTATAATTTATTCTTATGTTTGATGCCCTAAAACTTTAGTTATGTCAAAATTAGAAATAATTATGTGCTCAATTTTGAGGGTTTTCATTTTTTAATGAAAATTACTTGACAAATTGTCTATATAATGTAAATAAATGAAAATCCATTAAGAAAAAGTTAAAAAGTTGAGTGGGTCAAAACTTATTAACCTACTAATTATTACAAAATTCTAATTCTAAATTGTGACAAAAAACCCCCAGACTTTTGAATTCGTTACATAGCTGTTAGTAATTTGACCATTATACAGTCACTTATCTTATTGAATTTTTTAAAGATTAATACTAGTAGTGTTAAAATTAAGCAATCATGGATAATCCTGATAAAAATCACAGGAAGATACTATCATACATAATAGTGAACATATGTTTTGTGTTTCTGCACCTTCTGAACCAATATCAATGAAAATAATTAGAAATTAAAGGTGTTAGTTGAAGTTGTTAAATAAGTTGGTGTGAAAACACAAGCTGTTAGGAGCTCTAAAATTTGACAAGATATTTTTATCCCTTTGAAAGAAAGCAACTGATGTGAAAGCAAGGACTAACATGGAATCAAGCATAATACAGGAATTATTAGAATGCCTCTAAAATAGTCTTCATTAACACAGGTAGAAGTTACAAAATTATTTTACTTTGTTTCAACAAGTTCTGCCATTAATAACTATTTTTTTTGATGTCTTTTTTATCACTTTGTATTGTTATATGAGAAGGTTCTGTTACTGGGAAAGAATCAGAGTGGCTGTTGAAAGACAAGTCTGCCCTATTTTGGCTCTTTGGTTGCTCAGCTGCTCATGCATGGCCTTCATTCCATACACTGGATAAACTAATCACCTTCCTGGAAGATTAAGATTTCTGTGTTGATTGTCCTACCCTTTGGGCATGGATTTGGCTATTTTTGGTTTAGCAAACTGCAAACTCAAAAACACATTTCTTCCTTTACACAGCCAATGCATAATAGTGGAGCAATCAGTTCATCACTATAAAAAAGTCCCATTTGGAAAAGAACATTAGGAAACACGTGGATTTACTGGCACATAGCAATTAGCATATCCTATTGCCAGGAATAATAAAGATCATCTGCTTAAGAATGAAGTAGGTTTCTTAATCAGTCCATTTAGCAAATCTTTATTTTGCTTTCTGAAGGAACCACTTTCTCATTGCTCTCACCATTCTTGGTTCTGTCCTTTAAGACATTTAATTTTCTTCCTTTCTATTTCAAATTGAGGTCACTTCCTATTCAAGATTACCTCATGATCTAAGAAAGCTGTTGGAGCAACAGCTATTCACACATTTCACACAGGAAGGAAGAAGGTTGGCAAAAACAGCAGGAAGTTTCACTTCTTAGTTGTGTTAGTCCTGTATAAGGAACTATCTAAGAAGCTAATAGAATGATGGCCACTTACATCTCTTGGCCATCCCTAGCTGCCAAGTAGGCTGGAAAATATCTTTTAGCCAAGCACATTGCTCAACTGCACAAAACTATGGTGCTGTAAGTAATAATGAAGAGAGACATGGGTATTGGAAGGGTAACTAGTAATCTCTATGCAACAAAGCATAGCAGCAAATTCATCCTCTTTCTCCCCTGTTGTGTTCTCTTCCACTGTTGCCTGGTGAGTGACTGGTAGCACCATCTACCCCGTGAACAACAGAAATCTGACAGTCGTTCTTGACACCTGTTTTCCTCTCACTCCATCTCCAAACATGTAAACATTCTCAAGATTCTTAACTCCCTTCAGCCTCGGGTACTTTATAACTACATGACACTTTAGCTCCAGTTACACTTTTTTCCCTTGTATTTTCGATCCAAAGTGTATTACGTATATCCAAGCTTACTTTTTCATTTGGTTCTTCAATCCATTGCAGTCTGTTTCCTACCCCTTCTACCCCAAACACTTCATAGAAACTCTTCCTTAAAAAGTATTCAAGGCTATCTACTTACCAAATTAAGTAAAACTTTTCATTTTGTTTTGTTTTGTTTTATTCATTCTCATTAAAGCTTTAGGTTCTCTGACCCACCTTCTTCTTCTTGAACTTCTCTTATCCCTTAATTTCTTTGCATACTCTTTTGCCATCCACTTCCTCTCTCTTATAACTTAATAGGAACAATTCATTCTCCTTTCTAATGTCAATCAAATGACCTGTATTTGGGATACTGTCTATTCTTATTATTTTTGAAACCATAAGTAATCAGCTTACTTCTTTATTCTTAGCCACTCTGTATAGAATAGGTTACTCCCAGCAATATTTAAATATGCCATGTTAGGCAGGATGGACCTCCAAGACAAGCATGTCCTGATCCCTAGACTTTGTAAATGTGTTACATGACATGACAGAATGGATTTTCAGAAGTAAGTAAGGTTATGAACCTTAAAATTGGGGGACTGTTATGGATTATCTGATGAGTTCAGTGTAATCAAAGGAATCCTTAAAACCAGAGAACTTTCAAGAAGATAACGGCAGGAGAGAAAGATGGAGAGTATAGAAGCATGAGAGAGACTTGAACTATCAGACCCGGAGGGACCAAATGGAAAACATGAGGAATGTGGGCAGCCTCTAGCAGCAAAGCTGGCTCCCAGCTGATAGTCATAAGGGAAATGAGAACCCCAGTCCTCCAGCTGCAGGGAACAAAATTCAGCCAACACCCTGAATGTGACAGAAAGCAGATATTTCTCTGGAGTCTCCAGCAGGGAAGCAAAACCTTGTTTTCTACCACTCACACTTCTGACCTCTTACAGACACTGTGGGAAAATGTGTTGACTTGCTTGGTTTTGGGTAATTTGTTGGGCAAGAACAGAAAAGTAGGACATGTGCAGAACCTTTTCCCATCTTAACACAACCAAAGGAATTCTGGGAATGTGGAGCCTGAACATGACTCTCCTCCCCTCCCCTCCCTCCTTCCCCACTCCCCCAGCCAAATCTAGGTTCTTTGCCTCATCTGAGCCAAGTGGCTGCTGACACAAGCTGAGGCCTCAAGATTTATGGGCATCCTTTTAAAGAGTGATGTGGGAGATGGGAAATTGGCTGGAATATGGCCTGAAAGTCCAAAGGTTTAGTGAAAGAAAGAGGTTTCTAGAAGAAGCTTTTTGTTGGGGAGGGGGCTAATGACTAAGACCTGGGAGGAATGCCACGACCTTAAGTGAGAGTGTCAAATGCCAGAAAGGAACTAAAAGAACAAGCTGGATCATCTCAAAATACTGAGGAAAAGGGTTGGAGGTTGTTGGGGTGCAGGTTGGCTCTCCTCTTTATAAAAATTGGGAAGGACTCAAAAAGGGAAATTTTTACTTCAAGGGCCTTAAGCAGAGGTTAACACTTTGCTCGTAATCCATAGACTCACAGTATGGCTTACCCCTTTGCTGTTTACACCTTAATGATGTACCACATTTAGATATGAGCTCAAATAAAGCCAGTAAATAAGTGCATAAGTAATTAACTTCTCTTCTGATAGCCTCTGTACAAAGGAAGAATCAGGCTGAATAATCACAGTATATACCTGGTAGTGCAGAATTCCTAGGGGAAAATGATGAAATCCTGAATTACAAAGAGAAAAAACAATAAAAAAAATTGTAGCCCTTAAAATTCTAGTGACAACATTATAAAGTCCTTTTGGAGCATAGTAAAATCTAGAAAATTCAGTTTATGAATTAAAGAACATAATCAGTACTGAAAGCTGAATTAATACCTTAGATGATCAAATGCAAGAAATATCTCAAAGTGCATAGAAGTAAAATAAGTAAAAACTAAGAGTTACAGATCTGAGAGACTGAATGTAATAGGTTCTACTGAAGGAGGAAAAGGAACAGGAGGGAGGAAGCAAACAATACCAGAACATTTTCTTTAGCTGAAGAAAGGCCTGAATTTGCAGGTATAAAATGTTCACCGAAGTTACAGACTCCATTGAAAAAAAACAATGACACTCACAGGCATATCCTGGTAAATGAACAAGGAAAGAAATCTAAAAATTTCTAGAAAATTGAAAAAAAAGGAAAAGCCAGTGTATAAACGGGGCAGTGGGGTGTGGAAATCAGACCATTGTTGAACTCTGTATCCCCCAACAGTAAAAGGCAGGAAACTGTTAATGTTTATAAACTGGTGAAAGAAAATGACTGCCCCTTGAGAATTATTTAACCAGAGAAGTCATTCACTAGTTAAAGGGAAATAGAGCTGTGCAAAAAATCAAAAAGTTAGCTTTTGGAAATCAAGTGAAAAATACTTTCAGATAATCTATGTAGCACAGAAGAAAATGAGGAGAATAGAAAGTCTTTAGAAAACACCATAATGATGTTATTCCTACCAAACATATGGGACACAGCAAAACTTATCTTAGGGGAAAATTTACAGCCTTGGATTAATTACCTATTGCTATATGTAAAATTATCCCCCAGCCTATGTTCTTAAAACATTCTCTTTGCTAGTTTCTGATTGTCTTTCCTGGCTTCTAAAGGTGAGACATTTGAGAGTGGCTTGGGTTCAAGGTCTGGTTAGTGTCTCTCATGTGGTTGCTGTTACTTGTCAGCCAGGGATGAAGCCATCTGAAGGTTTGACTGGAGTTAGAGGATCCATTTCCAAGGTGACTCCCATGGTCAGCAGGCTGTCACTGAGGCCTCATTTTCTCTTCATTAGCATCTTTACACTGTGCTGCTTGAGGCCTCCTGTCAAAAAGACATTTAGGGAACTTAGATTCATATTGCTAAGTGAAAGAAGCCAGTCTGAAAAGGCCCTCACTATGTGACTCCAACTCTGACGTTCTGAAAACGGCAAAACTATGGAGACAGTGAAAAGATCAGAAGTTGCCAGGAAGTAGAGGGGAGGAAGTGTGAGTAGGTGGTGCACAAGGAATTTTTAGTGCAGTGAAACCATTCTGCATGATACCGTAATATTGACTAAATATTTTCATACATTTGGCTAAACCCATAGATGGTACAACAGAAAGAGTGAACCCTAATGTAAACTATGATTTTATTTAATAATAACACATCAGTACTGGAGCATCAGTTGTACACATGTACTCCACTGATTCAAGACGTTGATAATAAGGGACACGCTGGGAGAGCAGAGGAGCGTCAGGAAGGAGAGAGGACATATGGGGACTCTGTACTATCCACTCAATTTTTCTATAAACCAAAAATGTTCTAACAATAATCTATTAATTTAAGACATTGCAAAACTAGAGAGAAAAGGAAAATTTAAGACCAAACAACCCGAGTTGACAAAATGCTCAATATAAATGTCTAAAATTGACAGTAGAATAATTGAAACATTCAAATATACCAACTACCATATATTGCTACACTTAACTAATGTTATTAAATCTTTGAATTGGTAATTTAAATATTATTTAAAATATATAGAGGCATAGAAAAATATGGAAATCCCTCTATTTGACAAAGAATTTATAACTATAAAAATTGATATTGATAGTACAAAAAAGGATTGTAAATTAATCTCACATAAATATAGATCAAGCTTATCTCATTAACCATTAGCAACTAGAATATAGCAATTCATTCAAGGAGTAAAATACTATGACTAAGCAAGATTTATGTCACGAATAAAATAATAATTTAATATCAGAAATTCTGTCAACATGTGGTCAAGTTTTTAACCCCACAAATGACAGCACAGTTTTTTCCAAGAAATATTTGGCAAATATAATGAATGCTTTTGCAGAAGTGTGCAATTTTATGATTTATGTTTTTATTCTGTGGAAATTCTTAAACAGATGCTTGGGGGAGAAATAAGCCTGTCATAACTGAGCTCATACCCAGTCATCTTCCTAATTGTGTCTCTTTCCTCCCCTTCCCACTTTCTAGCTACATTCTTTTCTTTCCCATGTCACTCCAAAGGCATTACATGAATAATTATAGGCAGTTGCAAAGACATTGTTTTACAGTTACGGTGATGTTTGGCCGTAAGTAATAGAACCTTTAACCACTGTGGATTAGACAAGTACAGTGTTTATTTGTCTCAGACTAGAAGAAGTCTGGAGTTGCAATCTCGATCTGGAATGATAAATCAACAGTGCCATGGGGTGTCCAGATTCCTTCTATCCTTAATGTGTTGCTTTTGTCTTCCTGCTCCCAAGATGCACTCCTAAGCATCAGAATTACTTACCAGTAGTGAAAAGTCGTGAAGGAAAAAAAAACTTCTCCACCTGAAGTTTTGTCTTTGTAATAGAAAGCAAAACATTTTAATAAGGCAACATTTATTTCATTACTGTTGGAATAAAATACTCTGTTCATCAATATTCACAGTACTTATACTTACCAGCTGTTTGCAATAACATATAACCCCAAGTCTCACAGGTTTACACCAACAAACATTTATTTTTCCCTGATATTAAATGTTGGTGGCTGTTTATCTGCTGCACATATCTTTTCACTCTGGGAATCCGGTAAAAGGAGCAAACTGTATTTGCCTCATGCTGGTCTCAAGATAGAGGGAAAAAGAGCAAGTGGTAGAAAATTTCAGTGTCTCTTAAGGCCTTTGCTCAAGCATAACATACATCACATGTGTTAATGGTCCATGGATCAAGGTGAGACACACGGAGAAGCCTGACACCTAGCAGGGAGGTGTATTTTTCTTCAGGGAGTGGCTGTCAGTCACATGGCAATGGATAGAGCTGTCTAATCCTCCCAAAGGAAGTGAAAAAAACAGCTAGGAACAATAATTTTCCCCATCAGTGAAATCTATAGTTAGGAGACAATGTACTATAGTAAATACAAGAGAATTGGCTTTAGAGTCCAGCCTGATTCAATTCTGTCTGGCTCTCTTGATTGCAGCTTGTCTCCAGGTCTTAGATTTCTTACGGATAAAATATGTTAATATCTATGGTAATGCTCTATTATGAAGTATTAATGCTTTAAATTGCATTAAAAATGACTGGCAAATAGTAGCTGCCTAACTATTTATCATTTCCTGGACCATATGAAAATAATCATCCTTATTTTTTCAATGAAAATCTCAACCAACTTGCTATGATTGTGGTAGATATAGCCATAGACAATCTCAAAATTATCTGGATTTTCATTGTACACTTTGTTTAGACAGGAAAGGGTGAAGTTTTGGCATTTCTGTGTGAGATTGGAAGCTAAATAAACCAAATAGCAATATAAACCAGTCATGTTAAATTTAAGAAGTTGAATATTTTATGCACTCATATTTGGCCTTACACAAGTGTATACATAGCTTATGAATTTTCATGAAATGACTATCTCAAGAATATAAAGATTGATTACTTTTTTCAGATTGTGAATAATTAGTTAAATATGTTATCATATCTCATTATTCTCTGATCTCACAGAATACATTCAAAACATACTTACAAATCTAAGAAAGAAAAATGCTGTTGATGATTCAGGATTTTAGCTTATTTATTCACCTCTGTGATAACAGCCCTCTATAGTTTTCCAAAGTGCTCTTGAACAACTGTTGACAAAAATGAAATGAAATGAAATTTTTTGGCTTCTGATTTTAGAGAAGAAATAGACTATTGATTTGTGTTTTAAGTTTCTTTATTGATTAGTCCATTTTGCCTTAGCCTATTTTTTGATGTTTTTTTAATTGAAAAAAAAAGTTTTAAGAAGATATATTGAGACTGAATTAAATATTTGGTCAGAATTATTTTTATCATTATTAATTTTTCACCCCCTGGTACAGATAGTTTTTATTCTCCTATTTTTGTGATTCATTAGACCCCTAAAGCTTGCGCTTTCTTTTCTCAGTACACTAGTTTAAAATTCCAGATGAGTGTCGTCCCAATAATCTAAACATCTAGCTCATCATATTAGCATTGAAAGTGAAATGTAGAATTTGAAGTGAAAGTGATTTTTTTTCTAAGGATGTAGATCTCTGGACTATATAGAGACTGATTTGTAGACGGACTGTTTATAAAACACATTAGAGAGAATTGCAAAAAATGGATTTGGCATAACAAAGTTGATTTCGTATCTTAATGAATATCACAAGGGCCACAAAGTAGCTATTGTATTTGATTGTCAAGTGTTTTTTCGCCTCTCATTTTCTTTCTTCTGAGAGGGGAGCTAACGCTCTGACTGTAGATATAGATTTGTGTTCTAGGTTTGGCCAATTGTGGTAATTCATTTTCTAGGGAACAATAAATACCCTAGAGGTAAGCCTCAGACCCAAGCTTCTGAGATTACTATGCAGATATTGGAAAAGGAGATATAAAAAGGACATTTATTGCTGGAGAGGGTGTGGAGAAAGGGAACCCTCCTACACTGCTGTGGGAATGTACTTTAGGGCAGTCATTATGGGAAACAGTATGGAGACTCCTCAAAAGACTAAAAATAGACCTACCATATGATCCAGCAATCCCACTCCTGGGCATACATCCAGAGGGAACTTTAATTCAAAAATGTTATACAATAGCCAAGGCATGGGAACAACCTAAAGGTCCGTCAGCAGATGACTGGATAAAGAAAGTGTGGTATATTTATACAATGGAATACTACTCAGCCATAAAAACAAATAAAATAATGCCATTTGCAGCAACATAGATGGACCTAGAGATTGTCATTCTAAGTGAAGTAAGCCAGAGAAAGAAAAATGCCATATGATGTCACTCATATGTGTCATCTAAAAAAAGAAAAAAAAAGGACAATAATGAACTCACCTACAAAACAGAAACAGACTCACACATAGTAAACAATCTTATGGTTACCAGGAGAAAGGGGATGGGAAGGAATAAATTTGGGAGTTTGAGATTTGCAAATGTTAGCCACTATATATAAAAATAGGTTTAAAAAAGAACCAAATTTCTTCTGTCTAGCACAGGAAACAATGTTCAATATCTTGTAATAACCTTTAATGAAAAAGAGTATGATGACGAATGGATGTATGTAAATGCATGACTGGGACATTGTGCTGTACACCAGAAACTGACACATTGTAACTGACTGTGCTTCAATAAAAATAAAGAAAGAAAGAAAGAAAGAGAGAGAGAGAGAGAGAGAGAGAGAGAGAGAGAGAGAGAGAAAGAGAGAAAGAGAGAAAGAGAGAAAAGAAAGAAAGCTGGACTCCATAGCCTAGCTGCCCCAAGTGGGACGCTGGCCACAGCAGCAGCGGCATCATTTGGGAGCTTGTGTGAAAGACAGAATCCAGGACTACATCCTTGACTTGCTGAATCAGAATCTGCGTTTTTATTAAGATTCTGGTAACTATACACCCAGTAAAGTTTGAGAAGTGCAGCTCAGGGAAGTCCTGGGAATTTCTGTAAGCTCCCCTTACCCCCGCCCCAGGAATATTCATAGATGGGGGATGCAGTCATTGGCCCTACTTTCTGAAAGCCATCTGTAATACACTGTTTTGTAGTTTCATTTTTCTGTAAATGATTCTTTAAAGTCAAAAACATTTGAAAAGCCAAAAAACAAAAAAAAGATATATAACAGCTCTGTCACCCTCCCCTAGTTCTGCCTGTGCCCCTTTTTAGTCAGTCCCTACCCTTGTTTTGGCAATTATAGATAAAGCTGCTATAAATACTTCTATATAGGTTTTTGTGTGAACGTTAAGTTTTAATCTCACTTGAGTAAATAGGAGTCACCAGATACTTACTCAAAGCCCCAAATCAAGAGTTAGCTAAGGTATCAAGTTTTTATTAAGCGTTTTGACAGGCATCCCCCAAAATCTGCATAATAAGTTGCTAAAAAGGGGAATTGGCATCAATACTTGAAGAGTTAGCCCAAGGGACGTTAATAAAGTAGGCCAGAAGTGAAGGGGTGAAATGTATCAGGACCTGTCTCTCATTGTGCCAGCACAACAGAAATCAGAGGAAGTATTAGGTATTGAAAAGCAATAAGGAGATACATGATTTCAAGACTAGTGTATTCCCACTGGTGCTGTAATTTGGATCCCTCTATTACTCCTACAAACCACATTTCTGAACTTTAAAAAAAATTGTTAGAGTGAGGATAACTTTTAGGAGGTCATGGTGCATTCTGATGTTTGCTTAACTGGAAGCTTCCAAAGAAGAGCTCACTGTAATAAATGCTACAATTAACTTAAAAAAAAAGAAGAAAAAAAGGACATTTGTATCTCCTCAGATTGCCGTGCTGAGGGACGTGTGTCCGAAACCTTTGCAGTTGACTAGGTCCTGGTTCACGTCTCTGAGGCCCTGGAACTTGCAGCACTTCTTCAGATACTGTGAAGTACCATGAGTTCCTTGCCAATGAAGAGAACCAGTATGTTTCTCCTTCTTACTTAAGCTGATTAAGTCCCTGTCATTTGTAACAAACATACTCATTTCTCAAGTAAATAGCAGGAGTGCTTACTTTGATAAATTAAAATAAAAAAAAAAAATCCTAGAGCATGAAGAGTTTTTCCCACCTTCGGGAAATTGAGACTGATTGTCTCATCGACCTGGTCAGGGCACTACTGATGAGCTGATGGTACGTGACCCTGTTGTGTTTTGTGCGAGAGAGGAAGATGCATAGTCCCTGAACTTCTTAAAAGAGATTTGACTGTTCAACTGGAAGAATAAAAATAATAGAGATTTGCAGATATTAACTACTATATATAAAGTAGATAAACAATTTTCTCCTATGTAGCGCAGGGAACTATATTCAATATCTTGTAGTAACCTATAATGAAAAATAATATGAAAATGAATGTATGTGTGTGTATGTATGACTGAAACATTATGCTATACACCAGAAATTGACACAATGTAAACTGACTATACTTCAATGAAAAAAAATACAGCTGTGTCATTGATTAACTCATACTATTCAAAAATTACTTGTCTGTCCACTCCTTACTGCTTTCCTCTTGTACACCAATAATGGAGGAAGGAGGAAGGAAGGGAAGAAGTGAGGGAGAAGATTAAAAACAGAGAGGAGCTTTGTTCCATGTTTGTGTGTGTATGTCCCCCAAAAAGTTAAACCAGAGGGAAGCAAGGATATGGTCACTCCATGCAATTTTAAAAGATCCTGAGCATTTTATCTTACCATTCTTCTGTCTTTTCCACTCACTCTCTTTTTCTTTTATGTGATGAAGTATGCTTTAATGTTTATCGTGTGTATTTAAAAACATTACTAAGCAGGTTTGTATTTTCAGTTAAACTGAAGATGGAATGTCAAGAAATTATCAAGGATAATTTTGACTCTACCCTATGGATTAATTGTAGGACCTAAGTCCTATGTGAAATAGGACTCCACAATTTCTGAAGTTTTTTAAGTTTTCTGAATCTATGTTAAAGCATGGAGAAGGAAAGGAGTGGAAATAAAAGTGTGGGAAAGAAATATTAGGTTTTGCTTTGCTGAATTTAGACCTGATTTTATTAAGTATTGCTGACTAAGGACAGAGAGGCTTGGCATGAGCCTTCTTTTACCATGTTCCAGAGTAGTGAGACTGTGTCTAGCAACAAATTCATTGAGGAATGCTTAATTCATGGCAGTCCAGTTAAAAAGTTCACTATTGCTTAATAAGAGTTCAAGTTTAAGAAGAAATGATGGCATCTTACCTTATGATCCTTTTCATCCATATGTTTTCTTACCAGCCAGCAGAGGAGAAGGGGGTGAATAAACAGATTCGATATGTACTGTATTGTTTAAAACTTTCTTGGATTGTTAAGTTGTCGAAAATCCTTAAAAGTTTTTAGCAGAAACAGGTTTAAGTGAAGCTTCTGGTAAAATATAAAGATGAGCAATAAGTATTTTTTTAACTTATGTAAAATTTCAAACATTCACTAGAGAAGCAGTAAAATAAGCCCACATGAAGACATGACCCACCTTCAACAGCCATGAGAGCAGAGAAGTGGGGCACCTGGCAGCTGGCTGTTCTTAGCAGAAAGAGTCGCATCAAGCCTTGACCTCAGGCTTGGTCCTCATTGGCCTGATGAGCGTCACAGGCGCTGGAGGCAATTTGATCCATTTTCAGGGCTGTTCTTGAGCACAAGTAAAGAGTTAAAATCAAAGTAAGACTAGAGACTGGCTAGTTTTTTAGGCACAGTGCTATATGTTGTGGGAAAAAAATGTCAATTTAGTCATTTAGGACTCGGTGGCCTAATTCATAGTATTATTTTTTGCCTCTGACCTTAGATACAAATCATTGTGAAGGTGACCAGCAGGGAAGAGAGTAAAGCAGTAGTTTTAATGGGAACTCAGAGAACAACAGTCATCAATTACAGCAGATCATATGAAAGAAGAACAGTAAGAGTTAGAATGTTATTTCTGTCCTTTTTTTCCTTCTCTCACTTATCCCAGAGGTATTTTTTTTTCCAGGCTCAAATTGCAATTTTGAATTGCATTAGAGAATCTGGGTTATAAAAAGAATTTGCTTAAGCTCATTAAACTGTAAAACTGCTTGTATGCTGATAGCTTCTCCAGTATTCAGTCTGAAGGTCTAAAAGGCAGATAGTACATGAAGAAAAATGAGTACGATTACTGATTAAAATTTGAGTGTATGGTTCCTGGACCTAGAAAAAGTCTGTAGATGACATTAAAATAAACGCTAAATGCCTACTCTAAAGCTTTTTATCATCCCTACTTCTTGATCGGTGGTTCACTCTCTGTGCAGTGCTCCTTGCATGTGACAGTTCTGTTCAAATTGTAGCATAATAACCTTATAACCTTAGAGAATGGTCTGGTCTGAGAAAGTTAGGATTCTATAAACAGCTTCAGTTATGTTGGTATAAAGACATTACAAGGAATTGTAATTTATTTGGGCCTCCTGATAGTCCTTTATGTCATCTCTACACTTTATGATTATTAAAACAACAATGTTTTACCATTTATTAAGGTCCTGCAGATATATATGCCAGGCACTATTCTAAGTACTTTATAATCATTTATTCCATAGTCACATCAATTCTATAAGTACAGTACTATTATTTTCCCTCTTTGTACCAGTAATGAAACATTCTGAAGCACAGAAATGTTAATAGTTTCCCAGGAGCACAGAATTAGTTAATGGTTGAGCAGAGATTACAATTCAGAAAGTTGACCTGCAGGCCCTGTGCTGTAACCAGTCTCCTATGAAAACAAACTCAAAGAAGCAACCCCAGTGGGATAGACAATCAAAAGTTTAAAAAAAAACTTTCAGTTGGTAGTTGTTTATAAATGTGACCTTTGGCTTTTAATTGTTCATAAATTGAAGGTAGTAAGACTGGGAACTGAAATTTGCAAAAGCAAAAATTTATAGCTTTCTGTTTTGGTGAGGATAGTAGTATTTTGTTTTAGGATGTATAAAAGCTGATTTAAGAAAAGCTATAAGAACAATACTAGAAAGACATAAACAAGAAAGAATGCATTTAAGTAAATAAAAAATCAGAAAGCTCTTCCTTTGAGTTCTTCAGAAAATATAAAAGTTAACACCAAGGAAAATTTCAAGGACAAAAAATACTAGAGTCAGGATCAAACAAAGTAGAATTTTGTTATCAGAAGGAAAGCAGAGGAAAGCCTGCTAAGACATGGTACGTTCACATCGGACAGTGGCAGGTGCTGTCAGTTTCCCCTGTATCTCTTGGGCTTCACCGCTTCAGAATGTGCTACTGTAGATTCCACTGGTAGCCAGAGAGAATTGGCATTCAGCCAAGAGGGGTTGGATAACTACTCTAGCTTTCTCATCCTTCAGGTGAGATAATTCTAAGGTGTGTTTGACAATTTCCTAGAATTTTCCTACGGGCTTAAGCTTCATTTGCTCACAGTGATAGCTGGCTTGATGACTTGCTGGCTTTGGCTATTGTTTGGAGTATTTACTGCATCTGACAAACAACTCCAAATGTTAGTTGTTTAAAGCAACAAGCATTTTACTACATTTTACAAGTTTGTGAGCCATGAATTTGGGTAGTGTCCAGTTACACGTTTGTTCTGATTTGTACGGCATTGAGTGGGGACACTAAGTGGTATTCAGCTAGTGGCTGTGCTGGTAAGAAGGATCCAAAATAATTTTGCTCACATGGCAATGCCTCAAGAAGGACAGCTGGAAGGCAGAGCCTAGCTGAGTCTCCCCCCTTTCCATGGATTATCAGCCTACTACTTGATCTCTCTAGCAGGTGGTTTGACTTCCTACATGGGAGCTTAGCACCCTAAGAAACTCTTCCATGTCTGATATTTTATCAGATGGTTCTGTAAGTTGACACGAAGTCAAAAGGTTTACTGATTACCTTACTCAACTACCTAATAATATGTGCAAAGCATCCCTGATGCTTAATTTGATCTGCACAGACAATAGGAAAGGAAGGGGCGTTAACTTTGGTACACATCTCTGCTGTTCCAGGCACTGTGCCATTGACTTTCACTGCTCTTCTATTTAATCCTCCCATTGTAGATAATACCTAAATTTTTTAGATGAAGGAAGTAAGGTTGGGTAGAAAGTAGGCATTCTAAGGCAGACCGTCTGGCTCTGTGGCCAGGCAGATTCAACAGCACTTCACTTTTTCCAAGGAGGAGATAATACTTAGTGGCTATTTCCCTGTGGGGGAAGTGAATTCAGGCTCAGGGATACCATGAGATTCTTTTGCCCTGCAACTGGTAGTTACAGTGCCCTGCTGGGGAAGTGGAAGCAATTTTCTTCTACATGAGAGGTCCCTACATTTTATTACTATTTTTAAACAGCTGCTATTGAGGTTAAGTTTGACCTACTCCTGCTATGATTGTTTCTCTGCTTCTCCATCTTCTCTGTGTCTGTCTGTTGTTGATTGTCCAGGCTTGTTAATCACCGGGTTTTGTTCTCTAAGGACTCACAATCTATCTCTTCCTGCTCTTGCTCTCAAGTTTATTTTGCTTCAAATACCATTTTAGAACTTTGACATTCCAAATAGATGTGGTTGATGAAAAAAAGATCTAACTAATCATGCTGACGTGATTTAATCAGTTTTTAAAATTTGTTGCCAATACTTTGAACAAAAAAGTGGTCTATCACTGCTTTAAATGGCTTTTACTTGATTACCAGTAAAACTAAACAACTTTGTTATTTATTTTCCAATATTACTTCTTTTTTGAATTGCATTATTGTATTAACATTCTAAAATTAATTTGTGAACTCCGTATATTAAGGAAATCTGTATTCTGTCTGAGGTATGCCGCAAATCTTTTCTCAATCTTGTCATTTATTTTTGAACTATATGGTATATTTTGTCACTGAATACAATTTATAGGGCCTAGAATATCAATATTTTGCTTTATAGGATTTTAAGACAAAATAACACAATGTAATGCAAATATCATTTTAAATTATTTAGTATTAAACTTAAATATTTACTCATATTTTAGAAATATATTTTTCCTACTCTTTAGCTAATTTGAGCTATTTATGTAAACTATCCTTTCCCAATCAAATCAAAATTTATTTTAAAGTTATGCCCCTGATTTCACTATATCAGAAGATATATTCCCGTATCCTTCACTCGTTCTGGTTGCTAGTCTGTTCCATCTGTTTGTCTTATGGTCATAAACTCTGCGTGTGTGTGTGTGCGCGCGTATGTGCATGTGCATGCACATGCATGGAGATTTAATGAAGACAGAAGTCTTTTAATCTTCCTTTTTAAAAGGGGAATTGCAGCTGTAAATTCCTCAAAAACACTGCTTTATTTGATCCCACAAATTTTGGTATTTTATATTTTTATTATAATTTGGTTATAGACACTTAAAATTTTCCATTGTGATTTCTCATTTGACCCAGGAGTTACTTAGAAGTGTGTTTTAATTTCCAAATCTATTAGTTCTATTTGATGAGAAAAATTATTCTGTATAATTTTAATTCTTTTAAGTATATTGGAGTCTGGTTTGACTTAGTATATGGTCTAGCTAGATGAATGTCATATGTATACTTATAAAACAATGTGTATTCTGCAGTTGCTACGTATAATATTTTACAAATGTCAATTAGTCCAAGCTGGTTGATAGTGTTGTTCACTTTATCTGTCTTTATTGATATTATATATTTGTCTAGTCATTCTGTCAGTTGCTGAGAGAGGGATGTTAAAAGCTACCATTTTAATCTATGTCATTTATTCTGTCAGCTTTTGTTTTTGAAATTTTGAAGATTTGTTATTAGGCACGTAGACATTTATGATTTTCATGTCTTTGATGAATTAACCTTTTATCGTAAAATGTCCCTCTGTATCTCTGGTGTATTCTTTGTCTTAAAATCTATTTTCTCTGATATTAATGTAACCACTCCAGTGCTTTTATGCATTCTATTTGCATATATATTTTGCCTATCAATTTCCTTCTTTCTCTGTATATTTAAAATTGGTCTCTTACAGAAAACAGTTGAATCTTGCTATTCTTTCATTCTGATGATTATTGCTTTTAAATTGGAGTTATTAGACAGGGTGAAATTTAATGTAACTGTTATGATCTGACTTCATTCTGCCACTTCACTGTTTGTTGTCCTTTGTCCCTCTATTTTTTGTTTCTCTATTCCTTATTTCTGTCTTCTTTTGGGCTAATCTAATGTGTTAAGACTTTTCTTTAATTAATCTGTTGGCTTTTTAGATACAGCTCTCTGAATTATTAGTGTGTGCTTTAGGGATTATAATGTACATCCTTAATTTTTCTGCACCTTACTTGGAGTTAATATTGTACCACTTTTCATAAAATATACGAAGCTTGCATTCTTTGTATTATTGTTGTCATATGTGTTGCATCTATAGAAATTATAACCCCCATGCTATAGTGTGAATAATTTTGGCTTTAAATAGTTGTATATATTTTAAAGATACTAAGAGTAAAAATATTCTTTAATATTTGTCTTTAGACTTATAGTTTCTGGCTGTGTTTATTTCTTCCTTCAAATGTGTATTCCCATCTGATAGAATTTCACTCCACTCTGAAGAATTCATTTTGCATTTCTTGTAGAGAGCATTTGCTGGTAACAAAATCTCTTCATTTTCTGTTATCTTTATCTCATACTTTGTTCTTACTTCACCATCATTTATAAAGGATTTTTTTCCCCTATACTTGAAATGTGTCATTTCACCACATGTAATGTTCTCCAGTAGATAACATGTTGCTTATCTTCAGCTGTTTTCAAGATTTGTCTCTTTATATTTGGTTTTCAACAGTTTGACTATAATAGGTCTAGATATGCTTTTCTTTTTATTTGTATTTATCATAACTGAGGTTTATTGAACTTCTTGAGTCTGTACATTTATGTCTTTCACCAAAATTCAGGTTTTATCAGGCATTATTTCTTCAAAAAAATTTTTTTTTCTACTCCTTTCTCTCTCCTCTTTCTGGAACTCCAGTTACATTCTTGTTCGATCTGTTGATACAGTCCCACAGCCCCTTAGTACCTTTCTATTTTGAGACAATATATTTTCACTCGGTTTTTCCTACTGCATAGTTTCTGTTGATCTATGTGCAAGTTTGCACGCCTTAAAAAAAAAAACAACTCCACTCTGTTATCATAATCATTTTCTGACTTTGAAAAATGATATTGTATATTTCTTTCATAATTTCATGTGGCTCCTTTAGGTAATTTGTTTCTCAGCTGAGATTTCCCATGTGTTCATTATGAGTGTAAATTGCTTTGGTCCTTGAACACAGTCACAGTGTGTGTCTATTTCAACATCTTGGTCATCTGAGGGTCAATCCTTGCTCTTACATTCTTCTCTTTCTTCCAAAGCCTAGTCAGTTTGGACTACCTCCTGCATATTGTGATATATTATAGAAGTTCCAGGATTCTGTTTCAGAAGAGTACTAATATTTTGCTTTATTAAACTATTAACATAACTGAACCTGTACCTCTCTTGCACTTGGCAGAAGAAATCTCTGCTTAATTCATTTAATTTTAGCTGAACTGCCTGGTTTCTGCCTCATACATGTAAAAATCGAGAGTTACTCAGAAATGTGAGTAGTGTTTACACATAGAATTTTGGACTTCCACTCCGAAGCTCCTTTCTACGATGTCCTCCCTCATTTTCCTTTTGCTGTAGTTGCTTGAAATTTATCTGTTGCCCTAAATCATCTTGCTGGGCGTGGACACAGATCTAAGCCTAAGTAACAATGTCACTCCCCCAGTGCCATGTAATAACTTTTAACAGCTGGTACATGTGGTAACTGTGTTTTCTTATTTCTGAAAAATTTGACCATTTTCCCACATTTATTGTTTTATATAACATTTTCAGTCACTTTGTCCAATTTAAACATAATGCATTTGATTCAGATAAAAATTGCCTTAAATGAATAGTATTTGAAGAAAAAGTGGTATGTATGTGTTTCATATGAGAATATGGTATCTGTCTTCATTTATTTAGCTTTTATGTGTTCAATATAATGATGTTAATTTCTTTTTCTTTTTTCCTTCATATAAGTCTTATATCTTAAATATGAAATTTATTCTTAGATATTTTCATATTTTTGTTTTATTGTGAAAGTTATTTTTCCAATACCATTTCAACTGGCTTTTGCTAGTATAATGAAAAGCAGCTTATAGTTGCATATTCACTTCATATCCAAACACATTATCAATTCAATTATTAATTCTACTGTTTCTAGTAGAATCTCTTGGGGTTACCAGATACACAAAATGATACAATAATATCATTAAATATTGAACATTAAATAGTTTTAAATGTTTTTACTCTTTTTATATATTTTAACTGTCTGTTTTATTGTCCTGTCTACCCAATATGTTGAATAATACTTGAATAATAATTAAATATTATTGGCAAAATATGAATTTTTAGAAACTTTTAGAAAATATTTGACAATATTTAACAATAATGTTTTTAAACATGTGTATCTTTTAAGACAGTCATTCACCTTTGGAAATCTTTCTTGGAGATGTAAATGAGTGTGCTAGCACTTGGGGAATCTATACTCAGATGTCTTTTTCTGCATTATTTTTAATGCCAAAAAAACCCACTGGAGAATAATCTGAATGTCCATAAAAAAGGGAACAGTTGAATAAATTATGATACAGTCATAATGTGAAATAATGTTCAGTCCTTGAAACTAATTAGATCTACGCTTGTTTATGTTGATGATGTGCATTTTATATGATAAAGCAACAAGTGGCAGGGCTATGTGTATATTTCTACCACTGCTTGTAGGAAAATAAAAATTTAAGCATATATTTTCAAATGTTTACATGTACAGAGAGACATATATGGAATGATATATACCAAATTAAATGATGATGGTTACATTTTAGAGGATATGGAATTGAAGCAGAGTGGAGAGAAATTATTTTTTTCTTTATATGCCATTGCCTTAGAAATACATTATTTTGGTAGTTCAGATGTAGTAAAACAAGTATAAACCTAAGAATCTCATTATAAATATAAAAATTCAATAAGTAAAAGCAATCTTGTAATTAGACTACATTCCTTTATTTTCACAATTCCCTTTCTCTGGCTTTTATAAATATGAGCTTCTAAGTTAATCCCATATAAATTGCAAATTAGCCAATTTATATAGTGATTTATATGAACAATATGAATTGTTAAGAATAACAATGAGTCTGCAGAAGACCATGTTACCTAACAACAGAGTGCACTGGGAAATACTGAAAATTCACATAACCATAGTTAAAAGTAAATAGCATTATTTATTGTTTTTTTTTTAATCTTTTGAGTGATTAGCTTCTGATAGCTTCCCAGATATTTTAATATTTACCCATAGTATTTGTGTAAAACATTTACATAGTCTTCGATTCAATGCAAGGTTGCTTTTGAAAAATTTCTGGCAAAAGCACAAATGTTCATTATAATTGACTGTTACTTTTAAACATTGCCCAGACAACGCTGGCCTTCTGGTTGCTTTTGCAATTAACCTCTAGGCTATTGGAAATAACACTTTTAATTATTGTGCCTCATATTTATGAAATAGACAATGTCCTCTGAAATAATAGGTTATTGATTTGAATAGTCACTTTAAATGCAGTTGAAAATCCAATCATTTTTTGTAAAGTTACTGAATATTCATTTATCATACTTTTGTATTCCATCAGTACAGACCTTGCTTCACTCTAGAAGAGTCTGATGGTATTTTATTCAGTAACCGTTAGACAATAAACACTTGGGCCCACTATTTTGTTACTTCAACAGGAGTTGAGACTGCCTTCCTAGAATATTTTACACATTATGGTTTAATGTTCCTCTTGGTATAATTCATCAGATTATATTTGAGAGTGACATTTGGTGGCAGAATATATGTCTACTTAATGACTTGGACTCTCCATACTCAGTTTGATTAAGTAGTTAAAGGACTAGACATTGGGTTATTAGAATTATTTTATGTGCTGTATTAGAGATAATTGTATTTGGATAATTTAGGTAGTGTCTGAAGATAAATGCTTTATTTTGTATTTCCTCTAAGTTTGTTTTATAATTCTTAGCTTAAGTCCTATGATTACATTTTACTTAAATATGCATGAATTCAATTAAACTTTAAGAAATTAAAGTTTTCAATGTATCCCTTGAGGTAATTGATATCACTCGACTACTTTTTTTTGAGAGCTTACTGTGTGCTAGAATATGTGTTAAATGTTATGTAAATTACTTAATTTAATCATAATTTAAATATGTTAATCGTAGTGCTGTAAATACAGATAGCCAGTTTTTTTCCACCTCAGTGAATTTAAGGAATATACAGTAAAATTAGAAGAAAACCCTTCTTATTGGAGGCAAGTATTGTTTCACTGTAAAGAGTAGGAAACAAAATACATTTATAGTTATTTATGACAGTGAAACTGACACAGATTCAATTTCTTCCTGCCTGTATATTTAAGTCCCTAACATGTGACACTTCTCATCCATCTAGTCATCCATTTCTTTATTTATTCAATAAATATTTATTTTGTGCCTGTTATGACATTTGTAGGTACTGCTTAAATGAAGATGAATCTCAGTCCGTGATCTGAAGGAACTTATATCCAGTGTTGTAAGCAAAAACACCATTACCATTTATTTTCTGAAATGATACGACCATAATAAGTGTAATGGTCACAAAGGAAGAAATAACAACATAGGATGACTGTGGGTGATTATGGCCACTTGTAATGAATGAATTCCTAGGTAAAGAAAAGGACAACAAGGAAGCTAGATACATGCAATGGCGTGTGCAAGGACATTGAAATATGAGAAAACATGGAGATTTTCAAACAGTCCAATGGGACAGGACAATCAGATTCAAGGACAGGAGTGGCAGGCGAGAAATTACACTAAATAAGAAGGTTCCAGAAATGCTCTGTCAAATCTAGAAACTTAGATTTACCTTATAGTTTTTGGGAAACTGAGTATTTTATTGTAGTTAAATGGCTGAGATTTGAGTTTGAGATAAATATGAAACCTTAACGTGTATTGAAGAGGACAGAGAAAAAAAAAGGAAAAAATAGGACAAACTTTTAGTCACCCAAGTATGATGGACTTCTACTAAAGCAATTTTAACTCACAGAGAAAGATAAGATGAAGAGATCTGGGGAGGTGTAGTGATGAGAGTGTGGTCATGAATTGGATGGGGGGAAGTGGAGTGCAAGTGTGAATTAGAAGGCAAAGCCTCAGCAAGAGGATTTTAGTTTTCTAGACTGGATGTAACTGTGCCGTGCTAGAACGCAAGGTGTTAGTAGCCCACAAATGACATACCTAGGAGATGCAAGAGACAGTGAGGGGGTGAAATGAGTTCAGATTTGGATTTAACTTAATTTGACAGGTTGATGCGAAGTAAAACAGATATGTAGGATGACAGGATTAATCTTGTAGCTGCAGATGGATGTGAGGGTGAGTATCTAGATTTGGAAGTTGCTGAAATATAGATGGTTGTTGGCGGACAGATGTGTGATCAGTTAGTTGGGCTATAGAGCAGAGAAGTAATAAAAAATGTAATTACAGCTTTTAATAGACTGGTACACAAAGTGAAACCAGTGGTAGGGAATTTGCTTCATAAAGGGCTGACGAGATCCATGAGCAAGCCATGTCCTGGAAATCAGTGGCAAAAACAGTTTCAAATGAGAGGCAGGGGAACAGACTTGATGAGAACGTGAACCCTAGTGACAAACTGCCTGGATTTGAGTCTTGGCTCCAATTATAATTCATTCCCAGTGTGATCTTGGGCACAGTGTCATGGAAAGTGATTTTATCTGAGTCTCATTTCCCTCAGCTGTAACACTGGAATAATAAGAGGTGGAACCTCTTATAGTTACTTTAAGAATTAAAGCACAACCCCTGATACATGACAAGCAGTCAGCAAATGTTTCTTCAATATTGTTACTCAGAATAGCTGGTCCAAGTGAGAGAAGTCTCCATCTGATTTTGTGTGAAAGTGGGCATGAGTGGATATTTTATTATACTTTTATCTCAAAAAACTCATAGTATAAACTGAAATTCAAAATGTACAGCTTCAAAATCTACTTTATCTTTGGAGGAATACAGGCTAATTCAGCTCACTCTGGCTAGTCAAAGAGCTCTAAAAAGTCCATTGCTTACATGAAGACATAGGCACTTAGGGAGAAAGCAGTAGTGTCAGAACAGAGAACACTGTCTGTTTGGATGAGTGTCTCAGGCCTTCTAAGGGTGAGCATAAATATGTTGGTATGGTTTCATGTGATATCAGTTGACAGTACATTTGATGATGCTCTGACAAGAACGTAAGTCAATGTCCAGGTAATTCTTCTGTATTTCCCTATTACTTCTTTTGCTATTTTCCTCTGGAATTTACATTGTACAACGCATAGAAAAAATAAGTGAGACAAAGAACGTTTTATTGCTTGACTGCCTTGTAAAGGTGATTGCTACTATAAGCACTGTCCAGACCTTATTTTCTTCTGTCAAGATTTAAAGGGAAAAGAGAAGTCAAGGGGACAGCTGCATTGCCAGTACCATCCCACGTGAAAAATATAGAAGTGACCTTATTATATCTAGACAGCATTTAATATCTTTGAAGATTCTTTAAATTCACATAGATTATCCTCAAGAAATTAAAGCTTAATAACATTCAGAAAATATAAAATACATGTTCTGAAATGGTAATGAGTTATAAGCATCTATTACAAAGCTGGTAAGATAGTATTCCAAAGCTGCTGGTGCTTGTCTGTCCACTCTTATGGGAATTTTGAAGGTAAGAGTAAATTGGTGTCCTTCAGGTCCAAATAGCTGCATAAAATCATACCTTAATTCAAGACATTTCAAGTTAACGAAAGGATTAATGAAATGCCTGAACCGGCTGTATCGGATGAGAATAGTATGCCATTCATATAACATAATTCTTTGCCTGACAAGTTGTAAATAGTATACATGACAAACTTGTATTGATTTCCATTTTCTTCTTACTTTGTACATGCTGAAATATCTGTAGAGCAGATACGGGTTAAAAATATGGTCTTTGTTCTCGTCCTGTCAATCTCCATTTTTCTCATTGTCCAGGTTTTGGTGATTCATTTTTTGTAGCCCCTGATACTCTATGATAAAACAGTGCCTTTGTAGTTTAGAGATTGAACAACACTGGCTTTGGTATTGGACAGTTTCCTAGTCCTGCCTCTGTCACTTACTGGTTTGGTGATCTTGGGCAGGTTACCCACCCATTGTAAACATTGGTTGCTGCAAAAGAGGGCGATAGAATTGGCTTAAATGTTAGAGAACTTAATGAAATAATGTCTGAATTGCCTACCACAATGTCTGACATATTATGAAGGTCTTATTAACATTATCATCACCATCTAGATCATTTTCTGTTGGACATTACCCTTAACCCTTGCATCAGTACATGTTCAAAATTCAATTTTTATGTAACAAAGTCTTAATTCTATTAATAATTAGTGTTACTTCACTATGTTACTTCACTATGTTACTTCAAAATGCCTGATACCAATTACTTGTTATTTTTCAATAAACCCTTTCCTAATTAAGACCCAGCCCTTTAGCTATTTGTCTCTTTTTTCTGACCATTCTTTGAATGTTTCCTCTTAGCCAATTTCCTCAGTGCTGTGTTCTCTCTGCAGTGGTTCCTTGTAGACTTTCCTTTTGGACAGAAAGAATGACTTTGAGCCCATACTTGTTCTTAAAGTAAACTCCCTCATGTTGGAGAACCCTGGGTGTCCTTATGCTCCTTGTGTTTCAACAATGCAGAACTTCACTGTTTAATTTCATATTTGTAATAAAATTGTCTGCATATGCAGATCATGTAAAATATTTTTTCAGCTATGTTTTCCTTCATTTTAAGATTTTAATGCTTTTTATTTTTCAGAAACAAACAAAGGAGGAGAATGAAGATGCAGAGACCAAGAGAAGAATTCACAGTGAGTAGAAAGCATTATTTTCTCTCTTTGTCATCTGTAAGTGGCTATAACAATTTAGTGGAACAATGGTTTTCTTTTTCATTGTGGATTTTTCTGGCAGTGATACTGTTTTAGACTCCCTGTGGGGAGAGGGACATTTTATAAGGATGCTGCTTTAAGTATAGCAAAAAAATAATTAGAGACTCACTCTAGACATGATGGATGATAGTCTTTCAAAGAGGAACCCAGATTATCAGAGAGAAAGAGAAAAGGTATGACGTACCTCTTGCTGCTGTGGCTGGATCAGCAAGTTACTCGACAGGATGTGTCATTGAAAGTTGTTGATTCTAATGCAGACAAAAGATTAAGAGTTCTGGCTGTTTCACATAAAGTAAGTAGCATGGGCATGTGAAACCATGTGACGCTAAACAGGGTTTTTTAAAACTGGGAAAAGGAGGTTATATGGAAGGTTGAATGGTCAACTTGTTGGTCAACTTGTTCGGTATTAATAAACTAATTGTGTTTCCTTGGTTGGACGTTGGTTGGGTTTAACCTATTCCTAGTTTGTACTTTGACCATTTCTTTCATGACATCATGATATTTCTTATATTTCCCTTGGACAGTACTTAATATGAGCACTGAAAAAATGTAATCAAATGTAGGATTTTATAGACACTGCTCCTAAAAATATACTTTCCTTCATAAAAGTTTTCTCATTTAGTGATTCTTAGTTAACATGAAAAGGGGTTATTGCATTCAGAAAGAAGAGACCTCAGTATTTTATACAAACAGTGTACTTCATTTGATTACATACTTATTTAATCAGATTTTTTTTCCTGTTGACACGTAATGCCTTCTACTAGCAATCCAAGGCCTGCTAGTAATAAATTCATTTTCATGTCTTTGAAACAGTTATCAGTTGGACTTGTCTTCTATTAATTATTCATTAATATAATAAGTTCACCTTCACTCTTTGCCCTTTTTAGAGTCCACGTGTAACGTTTTGCAAAAGGGATAATGTTTTGTTAATTTGCATTGTCTCAGTAGAAGCGACCTGGAAAAAATTGTTGGGAAGACTAGCCAATAAAAGCAATGCTATGTGTACAATGTTTATATCTAACACATGCCTTAATTTTATGTATAGTTTTATTTTTAAATACAAGAATTTGCTCACACACATATTGCCTGGAAACTGTAATTAGAAGATCAGTAGGACAAATACTTGTTAATAAACATTTTCATGATTCCTGCCATGTTCCAGTTACTAGTATTAATAAATCATTTAAAATATTTGGTAAAATACAAATATTAACTCTTTCAGTTGAAATAGCCACCCTAAGAGGGAGTAAGTCTTAATTTACAGTTCAGGAAACCGAGGCACAGAGAGGTGAAGTAACTACCTAAGGTCATGTACCTAGTAAGTAGGACACCCAGGAATCACACCTAATCAGTTTGGTTACAGATCCTTTGTTCTGAACGATAAGCATCCTTGATACTATATTATACTAGGCTGACACAAAGTTTTGGAAAACAGACTAGAAAGTTGGTGTATCAATCTTGTATTCAGGTGTTTCTTTGTTGAAATACTTCTTGTCAGTTCTCTGAATTGATGGGAAAAGCAGGGTTTAATTCTTTCAAAATTATTGTCAAATATTGGAGGTTTATGTTCCACAGAAAAAGAGAGACTGAATTTGTGACTTTTTATTCCTTGATTAACCCGCAGGGCACTTTCATCAATTTCAGACATGCATGGTTCTGACTTTCTGAAATGAAATGTTTTTTCCTGTGTTCTGTTGGGTCATTCTGAATTCATATTAGGGCCTTGGATTATTACGAGAAAAGACCCCAAACTTGAAGCTGGGTTTCATGCACCGATTCACTTTGAACTTGGAGTCTCCTGACTAATGATATATAACTTTTAATTGTCGGATTCAGTGATATCCACAGATGGTCCTCTTTGCTTCAGAAACAAAACAGCAGTGGCCTCCTTCTCAGGACTTGCTCTATACAGACCAAATCTAATCTTTCCAATGACCTTGTGTCCAGACTTTTGCTGAATGATTGAAAAATGCCTTTAAATACAGATTATTAATTGAGGGTAATGGGTCTTTTCTAACATTTATATGTAACAATTTCTTAAACGAAAAGAGCAAATGATACAGCAGGGTCAGGGAGAGAGAGACTATGTCAAAATGCAGAACAGTGATCATCAAAATTTTCAGCGAATCAGAATCACTAGGAGGATTTGTTAAACTGCACATTGTTTGTTACCTCAGATTTATTTGTAACGAGTTGCACGGTGATACTTAGACTAATGGTTTTGGGAACTACACACTGGGAGCCCCTGATCTAGAGCTTTATACATTATCAGGACATTAAAACAGGGACTGTACTTCCCTCTTACTGTTTTCTTGTAATTTAAGAGGGTTAATAGTTGTATAGCATCTCATTTCTATTTTGTGCAGCAAAGACAAAATTCAGACTCCTCCAAAAGAGTTCTTGTCAGCTATTTATCTATCTTTTTTAGCCACAGAGGTTTATTAAAAAGAAAAGAAAATTAAGCTTCTAAGTATGGGCAAAGGTGAGTCAGAGGTGAAATGGTGGCTAATCATATGTCTTACAGGTCTTTGAAAGTTCACTGAATTAAAATGTATTCAATAAGTAGGATGTTTGTAAGAAGTGGAAGAGATGACTTCTTAAGACTGTTTCATGAGCATACTTTTCTGTAAGAGATGGAAGAGTGAAAGCTAGGAAACATGTATATGGATCCCAAATGAAATTTTGAGAAAAAGAAAATAGAGATGCTAATAATACTTAGATTTTAAAAATTTCAAATGCTTTTTCTGCTTATAAAAGGATTTTGCCGTATTTTCTATATTGAACAGCAGCTCAGAAAGGAAAGGGTCAGTTTGCCCTCTCTGGTTCTCAAGAGCTTGTTGTTACCAAATGTTGCCAGATTTTCATTTGAATTCTTATCGTTCATTCACTTAATACTTTCGAACATCCACTCTGTCCGGTAGAATCTGGGCCAATCTACTCACAATATATGGAATCAAACAGTTGTACAGCCAGCACCTGGAACAGGGTCTGAACTATGATAGCTACTCAGTAAATATTTTTGAATGAAGTGAAGAATAAATGAATGAAACCAATCATTTAAAGGAATATCTGGCCAATTTTCTTAAAGGCAGCATATTAAAAAGAAATATTCCTAAAGTTACTGTTTTTTCTTGGATGTAATCATACAGAAGCAGTGTGAAGCTGTCTCACCTGGCAGGAAAAATAGTCACTGTACAGTTAGGCCGTTCCAGAGAGATGTCCCTTGGGTACCTCACTCCAAATGTCTACCTGAATCCACATAGTTCTGCTGGCAGGTTCCTAAGCAGGCACTCCGTCCCTGCTTCTGTGTCAAGGCAGTTGCTTACGTACCATTTCAAATTGGAAGCTAACCTTTTCAAAATGTCAGCACATTTACTTCATCATCTTGATAATCACCAGCAATTTACATTTATTCAGTAGCTTCACAGTTTGAGTACTGTGTAAAGTTCTGTTATTCTTTGAGAACCCGTGTTCCAAGGAAGATGCATCCACCTCACATTGAAGGCAGTTACAGACTACTAGAAAGTGTACCTGGACAAACAGTGCAGTCTGTCTTTCAACATGCTTCTCACCTGGGGACAGAAGAATTCTGTTATTTTTGTTAGTAAGTGAGTCCTTCAAAATGACTGTCTACCCATAAGTTAATTACAAGCATATGGAGAGTTGACATTGATTGAAGCTGGTGTATGTGTCTTCCTAAATTCCGTATTCTTAAAATGGAAGGCCCCCTGCCAAGATGATTGGAAGAAAGTTAGAGGACTTAATTTCTAGAAAACTTTACAGAACATGGTCACGTAATTCAATTAATGTCTTCTGAATTATGCTAGCTTGGACATTTGACTCATAATTGTATAAATGTGGGGAAGTTAAATTATATCAGGTTGCTCAGGCAGCAAGTCATTATATGAGACACTAGCAGCTTAAAAAATGAAGACCTCAGTCCCCCAAAGTGTTCAGTTATGTAGAAGTCTTTGTATCACGACAATAAACAATAATATATAAAGATTATGTTTATAATATATGTTCCAAAAATTTAGGACCTGTTCTAAGAATAGAATTTCAAAGATAATGCTTGTTTTCATGTCCATTGAAAGGAAATTGGGAATTTTTTGTTACCTTGACTTGGGGATAAAATTCTTTGGGCAGTCAGTGTGGGAAGAACCATGTACTTCTGCTTCAATGCAAGATCCTATTAGATTAGATTCAGATTAGACAGACCTCATAGCCAACTTGATGTATTATTATACTCTATATTTGCCCACCCCAGAACACCCTTCTTTGGCCCTGAGGGAAGTGCAAATTATAGATAAATTGTAGGTCTACAATTCATAATCTCTGAGATTTTATTACATTGTTTTATAAATTTGTGTACAGTAAAATTTATTGTAATTAGTGAGTTTTAACTGGAAATATTGTTCCCATTTCAAATTTAGCCCCAATGGTTCCAACATTTTTAAAATCAGCTTCCCTAATCTCACAGATCTTTTGCCTTTCATTAATGTAATTATTTAAGGTTCTTTAGTGCCAATATCCAGGGAGTGTTTTAAGTCAAATTCTTAATTGATTCTTACATAGACTTATTGATGATTCTAATGGATGATTCTTATATATACTTATTACCTAGTTATTGCAATCTTATAAGAATATAAAAGAATGATTGGTCTCTCTGGTTAATCTGTCTCATCTATTAATCTACCTATTTAATTAAAATAGGGGCTGAACTGTATTAAAGTTAACTTCTCCCTTGTTTTAATGTGATTAGTCCTTAGAATGACTATTTTCATTTCACAGAAAGTAATCAGTTTTCTTTCCTCCCAGTACATGGCATAGATGTTATAGATGTTTCTAGAGTCCCATTGACCTTATGTGTTGAAATAGAAGGAAGTGACTTGAAAAACATGTTTATTATTACTCTCTGAGAAGCTGCCTTGACGATGATTGACAGAGACAGATAGATATACACACGTGCACAGATTGTGTGTGTGTGTTTGTGTGTGAGAGAGAGACTGATGGAGACGAGCCGATTGTAGGAAACAGGAAGGACCACCTCCTCCACATTTTAGATAAAACTGCCCCTCAGCTATCTTTAAACCATGATTGTCTCATATACTTTACATCTGACACCAGATTAAAACCTACTTTTAGTGTTAGATCTATTTACTTTATAAATTGATAAAGTAGCATACAAGAAGAACTATTTCAGGCTCATGGAGGAAATTGCACCATGTATCAATTTTTATCTGATTGTCAGAAGGTAGCTGCAATCCCCCTGCCCCCTGAGTTAAACACAGACGAATTTTGGAACGATGGCTCTGTTTTCAGTGACAAAACACAGACGAATTTTGGAATGATGGCTCTTTTCAGTCACAACTCCTTCTAAAGGTCCAGAATAAGACTTTGATTTAACTCGATTTGTTTTTGCTGTTTCAAAAGTGAATACATGAATAGTAATACTTCTCTGTCAACGTAATGTAAGGTTGCATAAAAGCCAGTGCATCTGAGCTAGAGAGCCCTGTGGGTGATTTCCTGTAATACAGACATCTGTATATCTATCTGTGAAATACATGGCATTTCCTAGCAACTACCAACTTCAGGGCAGTACTGCTGTCTGTTTGGGCTCCCCGTGAAAATCTGAAACTTGAAGTAATACACAAAGTCACTTCTCAGTTGATCTTTACTGAAGTATTCCCTCTCCTTTTTAACCTACATCAAGAGATATCATAGGGGTGATTTTCAAGGTAAGAATTCCTCCCTCAGAAGAGATAGAAAGAAACCAGTTGGGAAGTTGCTGTTCTTGTACTCACCTCATCGCCAGAATCTTACTGAGCTGGTGCTGGAGGACAAGATGTGTTCCTCTCGTGAGCACTGAGAAGGCCCGTGCCCCTTAACGCTAGTATATCATTAATGCTCAATGATAGCAGCATGCACTGTGCTGAAAAAACGAAACTATGCACAGTTGTTTTCCCTACGATTAAATAGTTTTCTGTGCTCCCCCCTCCAAAAAAAAAATCCATACCAGTAAACATTAATATCATGCTCTCATTAGGTTTAAAGATGATGTTATGACTAGATTCATTATCTCATAAATGAATGATATTGTTGGCTCACAGTCATATTGAAAACTTTTAAGAAGATCAGAAAAAAAAAAAAAAACCTGTGTGGTAACAGATCTGTTATAAGAACCGTGACATAAAAAGGAGCAGTGCCTGTTTTTCAGTTGGGAAACTTCTGATCTCCTGTTTGAACTACAGGCTTAAATTTAAAAATGACTCTTCTTGGTATGTATGTCCCCCAAACATCCCCACTTGAGTTTTGAATGTAAGAACCCAGAACAGAATACCTATAACACGGAGAGTCACCCAGGTACAGAGGAATGAATGATTTCAGGGACACTACGCCACAAAACTCTATCGACTGTATTTCCTCACACAGGGAATGAAATTTGAAAGAGGCAAAGAATAATGGTGAAAGCTGGAGAAAGCTGTGAAAAATTGTTCTATGTTTTCAATTTCATCTTGTTCTCCACTCTTGGGCTTTGAAGTGATTTATCCATGTGTTAAAAAAAAAAAAAAAGAAAGAAAATCTCAGATTCACATTTACTGATGCCCAGTTGAATTTTAGGGGCTGCTGTTCCAAATTCCAATCATCCAAAGCAGATCAGAACATCAGACTTTACCAAAATCAGATAAATATTTGCGATTAA
This sequence comes from Camelus ferus, assembly GCF_009834535.1. Taxonomy (NCBI): domain Eukaryota; kingdom Metazoa; phylum Chordata; class Mammalia; order Artiodactyla; family Camelidae; genus Camelus; species Camelus ferus. Next base: position 55,075,567 of record NC_045700.1, read on the forward strand.
AGTGGCCTTACATGTAAAATTACATATTTTTGGAAACCTTGGACTCTATAGATTATAAAAATGTAATATTTTATTATTTTAAAAATAAAACTTGACATTGTTTTTGCCTGGGGACACTTTTCTTAGCATATTTCAACTCTGCAATACAGTATTATTCATTATAGTCACCCCTATAGTTAAATAGCTAAATGGTGGGGAAATTTTTAAAAGATGTGTGTTCCCTGATGTTGTGGTAGGTGGACATCATTTAAATGCTCATGATCTGTGACTCTTGCTTTGCCTCTGCCATAGTTATGCAACAAGAAATCAGAGGGGAGAGTTCAGATTGTCATCACAATTTGCATTAATGAAACAGATGTGTTGAATGACATTGCTTGACATTGGTGTTTAAGTCACTGTTAATCGGTGAAGACACAAGGTGTAGCCACGTATGGTAAACATTGATTGCTCCCAGGGGAAAAAAATAACTGTCATTGAAGTTGAATGAGACAGTGGGAACTCAGAAAGGACAGAGATTCTATGGCAATAATGCAGAGTAAAATAGAGAATAACCAAAGAAAGCCCAAGTGAGCCGCTGTTACGTGGATTGTATGCATTTTTAACTTTATAGAGCACCCCTTTAGGAGAACAGTTTTATTTACATCTATGGAATCTAGCTGTAAAATGACTCTCTGATTAGAAAGCATTTGAAAAGAAAATGCAGAAGTCTTTCAATGATACTTATCAGTTGCATTCTTTTTGAACAACTTCCCAAATATCACATACCACTGATGTTTCAGTGGTGGCATACAATTATATTTAAGCCTCAAGGCGCAATGAAAGTGCTGGACGGTTTAATCAAGTAGACAGTATTTGAGCATGTTTCTAAGCAGTGTCTCCCTTTAAAGTCTGTTCTGCTTGCACAGATCCCTACTGTGGTGTTTATCTGACTCTTGTCTGTCTTCAAAGAGCCCAGTGATTTTCCCAGAATGATCTTATTTAGGTTGACATTCTTCAGAGGCTAATTCTGTTCTCAGCAGGATGTTGTCAGGAATGTCTACACTAGTGAGCCTACTGTGACCTTCTCTGGCAAGTTTGTTTTACATTAACTTTACTTGATTAAAATAAAAATTTATGTTTTCATTTCTTAAGTCTCTGCTAATCAGCAACCTACTTAGCTCTAGAAATGGTAGCTATGTATCCTTCACACAAGGTCTCACATAAGCCTAGAAAACTGAAAAAACCCATTACTATTTGATTATAATCATTTTTTATCTAAGTGGTATATTTGTGATACTCTTCTCATTAATGGAGAATTGTTTTTGAAGTTTTAAATACTTTTAGGATTGATATAGTCAGAGTATTTTTGGCATCCTCCAAAAATATATAAACATTTTGCGAAAAATATTGGAACTAAATTTATAGAATGAAATTGATTGGAACTAAAACAACTTCAGTAGTCATGCACTGGCTGAATAGTAGTTCTAATGTGATCATTACTCAGCATTTGATTGAATATGTCTATAGACATAAGAGATTAGAATATGAAACTGTATTTACTGACCTTTCAAAGATATTTACAACATTGTAAACTAATTATACTTCAATTAAAAAAAGAAGAAAAGTATTCAAAAACCCCAAAGATACTTACAAATTTTTACAATGTATATACATCATCAAAATACAATTAATAAAGAAGACAAAAAAGAGTATTTCAGAAAGGAAACATTTGAAGTTATATGATTATTCCAACACTTTACTCCATGCAATTTTATGGCAATCAGCATGCAGCCTGTCATTACATACCCTTAAAATCAAGTGTAACAAGAAATAATTGACCCCCAAGGTCATTTCTTGTCAAAAGAAGGTTGAGAAATAAGTAAGAACATTTATATTCTTAAATTTATAGAGAGTAGTCAAAAAAACAGGATCGAAATACATACAGAGAACACAATGAAGTCATTAGCAGTTGTGAAAAAATTGTGTGAGTTCTCTTCAAATTCATTTTTCTTTAACAATGAACTATTATCAAGTAACTAATTAAGAATCAAACTGGTTTTAGCAGTTGCCACCTTGATAATTTCCGTATAATGCTGGTAGGTCGGCTAATTCTAGGTCATAGTAATGTTAGCAATGGTTGATGGCACATTACTATTATTTCATTTACTTAAGAGTGTAAGTGGTTGATTTAGTGTAATAAAAAAAACTGTGTGCACTAAGAATCAAGGCAAAGGCATTGGGTTGTACTTTTGTTGCCTGGGTTCATTGATGCCCAGCATGGTAAAAATGTCCATATCCTTCTTGATCTTCAAAACACATGACTTTTGTAGAGAAGTGATATTAGAAGACTAAGACAATCTCTAGAATTCAATTCCAAGCTCTCCTTTGACCAGAATTGCATTTTATTTTAAAATCAGGGAAAAGAAAGTAGTATAGGAAGGTATGAAAATACAAACGGATTAATATGAGAATAGCTTTCTAAACTTCTGCTTCACTTTGATTTGGAGATCAGTGCCAGGCTGGCTTGACTATAATTTACAGTTTTCCCTTCTGACTTATATTTGTCGAATAAATAAAATAAAATAAAATAAAATAAAATTTTTAAAGTTTAATAAATGATTGAAGTTTCCCCTCCCCTTAATATGTTAACTCTGTGCTAATTCCTTTGTGAACCTTAACATGTCCAAATACCATATTATGGTATAACTCTTTTCATGTTCGTACCTCACAATGTACAATGTACAAATTTTCAACCTTTCCAGATAACTGAATTGATGTAGATATTGCTTTCAATATATTACCTTGATCAAGCCATTTTCTCCTGTCTCAGCAGCCACAAGTTTTATCCTATCCCTTGTAATCTGTTACCACACATGCATCAGTGACATTACAGACGTTAATTTTTGGTCATCCTATTACATGCATTATATATTGTCATCTTCAAATTGCTATAAGAACTTTCTCTGCAACTTTGTTCCCTCCCTACAGAACTATGAGCTGATTCCTAAAATGGTTCTGTCTAATAAAACATCCCTTTCAGGTTTGTCTTTTGTCTCAAGGCTTATATATATATTGTTCCTTTAAACAATTAGTTTCTTTAGGATCAGATTGCCTACGAATACTTGGCTAGGTCTAAGTGGTCTTTCAAGTCATTAGGAATGAAACTATTTGTAAAATAGAATCTTTCCTGGTCAAAAGCATGGTTTATCTATTGGACGCATTCTACTACCTGTAGGTCGTTACTCATTATTTTTATAAATACAAATCCATTGCAATCTGCCTAACCTTAGTCTGCAACCTTTTTTTTTTTCTTGTAGAAATCTTTACTCATAGTCTTTTGTTCTTTAGTATCCAAACTCTTTCCTCTTTTCAAAAGCATAATGAAACTGGCCATCCTTTCTAAGTGATCTTAAGTTCTGTTTCAAGTCTAATTCTTAGTACTAATGAAGTTGTGTTTCCTAGTATTCATTCATATGTATCTGCATATTAATTGACATTTTATTTCAATGTCCCTGAAATGAGAAAGAGGAAAATGAGCCAATGGAAAGGGACTTACATGTTTATAATATTGTGATTTATAATAAATATATATTTGATCTTAGTCCCAGTTTCAGGCACAGGGCTCCTAAAACCATTAAAATGTCCAGTGAGGAGAGTGACCAAGGTGTCTTTTGTTATGTTAATGAGGAAGGTTTTGGATCCAGTGTAAGCATGGGGGCTGGTTGCTGGTAGAGCCAACATGTGATCAGAGGTTGGAACTTCTAGACCTCCAAGGATGGGAGGAGAGGCTGGGCTGAGTTCAGTCACTAATGGGAATGATTTAATCAATCATGCCTATGTATAGAACCCTCATAAAAATTCCACAAAGGCAGGATTCAGAGAGCTTCTGAGTTGGTGAACACATGGAATTTCTAGGAGAGTGGCTGGTGCTTGATGAGGACACAGAATCTCCTCCCTCTTTGTCCATATTGCCCTATACATCTCTTCCATCTGGCTGTTCCTGAGTTACTTCCTTTTGTAATAAACTGGTAATCTAGTAAGTAAAATGTTTCTAAGTTTTCTGAGTCACTCTAGCAGATTGATCAAACCTAATTTAGAAGCTGTGTTCTATAGCTGATTGGTCAGAAGCACAGGGGAAAACCTGGACTTGGGGTGGGCGACTGAAGCGAAGCGGTGGGGGCAGTTTTGTGGGACTGAGCCTTAGAAATAGAGGGTATTACTGTCACTCTGAAAAAAATATCTCATAATGGCATGAAATGTGTCATGTACACAGTGGGCTGTAAGTACTGTGATCATACTAGTGACTTGTGTGTTTTGCTGGATAACGCTTATGCAGTAGAGCTGTTCAGTGTACTTAACAAATACTTTCTCTGATTGACATAGGAACTCTGTAAGGTAAGTATAAATTCACCTGACCCTTGTAAGGTAAGTATAAATTTACCTCATTTTGTAGATAAAGAAATTAGAGGTCCTAGAAGCTCATAAACATTTCTCAAGTAACCATATTTAGTAGGTGACTGAGCCAAAATTCAACTTTGGCTCCTAATTTCAGGTTTTCTCCGTAATGTCACGTAGTTGGTTCTGTTTGATTGACTGCTGTGTTACAGCAATTATGAGTTTGCCTTAAGACATTTTTGTGATGGAGTTAAGTATTTTAACATCATCATAGCAATATATTTTTGATTTTTGAAAAATATAGACTTAAAATAAGTAAGCATTGCAAATCATACCCAAGAGAACTTCAAATACCATGAATTTTATTTTAGTGGTGGTCAGACTTTGAGGTGGCCCCCATAGTCCCTGCCCCTGGTATTCATGCTTTAGGTCATTACCTCTCCTTGAGTGTTAGTGGAAGCTGTGATTGTAACCAGTAGCATGCACCAGTAGATGATTACATAAAACTGTGGTGCCTGTATTGCTGGAGTTCTCTCTGTTGCTGGTCTTAAAAAAAGCAACTTCTTGTACAACTGTAAGGAAATGAATTCTGCCAATAATCCCAAGGAAGTTTGAAAGCAGATTCCTCCCCAGTCAAGCCTCTGATGAGCACCCAGCCCTGGCAAACACCTTAACTGTAGCCTTGGAAACCTGAAGCAGAAGACCCATTGAAGCATTTAAGCCATGCCA